>NC_052168.1:4889533-4999533 GCF_902713615.1 Scyliorhinus canicula | reverse complement strand
GACTGGGTTGTCATTCAAATGGAAGCTAACACTTTACTGCTGCACTGCGGAACCGCTGCATTGTCAGTGGTGGCATCTTTCAGATTAAGTGTTAAACTGAGGCCCTATCTGCCTGTTCAGGAGGATGTAACTGGAAGCCATGCCTGCAAAGCACTTTTGGACCGTTTATTTATTTAAAAACCTATGGATAACAAGAGGAAGGAAAGAGAAAGAGAGATAAGCATTGCACAGTCTCAAAGTCCTGAGTATGCAAGCACAGGAATTTGGCACAATGAATGACGATTTCAACACGAGTGGGCACACAGGGGAAGGGAAAGCTGTGGACATTGGAGTTTTATACCGTTTAGGAGGAACCAGGATGAAATGTGTCGCGTTAATGTCAACTGTGCTGCCGGCATACACAGAAAATTAGAACAATCTGCACTAAATAGACATTAGTATTCAATCTGGGCAAGAGGTAAGTTTAAGAAAGACGGTATGTTCAGATAACAGAGACCGTTTGTCAATGACTTGCACTTATACAGTCGTGTCTTATCACACCATGCAGAAATGTCTCAAAAGCGTTCCCTCGTACATTCAAGGAATTCCTTTATATAAGCAAGAGCTTATAACATTTCCAACACCAATGAGATCATCTTCATTTGACATTGCACCCCTTCAAAACGGAAATGTTCAAGATTCTGTGAGGGTTTTATAGGGTAAACGTTGAGGGGCCGTTTTTCCTCGGCTGGAGAGCCGACAACTTTGGGATATCGCCTCATGATAAGGGTTAGGATCGAGACGAGGAGAAATTTCTTCACCCAGAGGCTGAGAATCTTTGGAATTCCCCACCCCAGAGAGCAATGGACATTCAGTCACAGTGTGTTCTAGACAGAGCAATGGATATTTTGGAACCTGAACAACCAAGGGATATGGGGATAGATTGGGTGGGAGAGCGGAGTGAGATCAGTCATGATCTCTGCTCTGTTGCGCACTTGCGTATTTTGAAAACAGGGCTAGCTTCCCCAGTAACCTGCTGTGCCACCTATGTGGCACAGATCCCAATGTCCTTGGGTTAATTTGTGATCTAAGCTGGTGGAATGACACACAAATGACTCAAGCTACCAGTGTGCCTTAAGACAATAAATGGAGCCTTTCCAGTCAGAAGGCCCAAGGTCAGTCACCAGTGCTTTAGTTGATCTGAGCCCCTCCAAAACGTTAAAGGTTAGTAACCTTATTTTCTAAAGCATTTTTTTTTTGACCACTTGATCAAGAAGTCACCAAACCCCCCTCCCCATTAAATGTGGGATCCTGCAACGCTCTTCTTCAAACCCCAGGAGCAACCTACTGATTTCCTCCGCGGCAGCATCCAAATCAGCTCCTCCTTGCCTCAGCAAACACATCTCTAACATTCAAAACCCTAATGCCTAATCACACTGCCCCCATCTACCAAACGCTACATCCTGCTGGTAGATATTGGTGTCAGCTTAGTCCATTAAATTCCCATGTCCACATTTGTAATGGAAACAGCCTATGTAATCGTGTCACGCTGTAGTTCCATCATCCTACCAGAAGTGACACTGTGGTCCCTCAGCTTTATAGCGACAAGAAAAATGCCCACACACCAATCAACTCTGCTCTATTTTTAATTAACCCAATTGCAAACACAGACTGTATCATTTTATTTTATAAATTAAAATTTAGAGTACCCAATTATGTTTTTCCAATTAAGGGGCACTTTAGCAGGGCCAATTCACCTACCCTACGCATCTTTGGGTGTGGGTTGAGAACCACGCAGTCACAGGGGTGAATGTACAAACTCCACACAGACAGTGACCCCCGGGACTGGGATCGAACCCGGGTCCTCAATGCCGCAGGCAGCAGTGCTAACCACTATGCCGCCCCAATGTCATTTTAATACAAGGACTGAAAGACATCTACTCACCCAGTTCCAATTAATCCTCAGCTCCAACCCCACTAAACTTGAAAATTGTGCAATCCTACGGACGATCACGTATCTGCCTGCAACGCGAACCTTCAGTTTTAATCCGGATTTACCTCATCGTCAGCTACTCAATTAATTCTCCTTCAGGAATGTCGGCCACCGGGTTTCTTACACCTTTAAATCTCTTCCCAAAATCTTCAGATAAAACAACTCAGGTCTGGTGTCAATTAACTACATTTTCTATCATATTTCTTGAACTTGATGCTTTAGCACTCTGGGCCTTTGCCTGACACCAAGGTGGTTTAATAAGATCAAAATTAAACATCTTTGTTTCCCACAGTCTGAAGGGTTGGCAGTGGTTCAGCGTAGCACACAAGCCTTTGGTTTAGGTTGTGGTATAAATCCCAATCGAAAAGGCGCGAGATCTAGCTGACAAGTCAGTGTCAATGCGAGGGAGTGCCTCACTGTTGGAGGTATCTTCTTTTGGCTGAGATATTAAACCAGGGGCTGGTTTAGCACAGTGGGCTCAATAGCTGGCTTGCAATGCAGAACCAGGCCAGCAGCGCGGGTTCAATTCCCGTACCGGCCTCCCTGAACAGGTGCCGGAATGTGGCGACTAGGGGCTTTTCACAGTAACTTAATTGAAGCCTACTTGTGACAATAAGTGATTACTATTATTATTAAACCAAAGACCTGTCGGCCCACTGTGTGTGTGTGTGTGTGTGTGTGTGTGTGTGTGTGGGGGGGGGGTTCTCCCCAGTAATCAGAAATGGAATACATTTTCTAAATGCTGGGAATATTCAGCAGATCAGGCGGAATCTGGGAACGGAGCGGAACTATTGTTTCAGGTCAATGACCTACTCTTCAACCGCTTACCTCTCCACAGGTGGTGCCTGATCTGCCGAGTTGTTGCTCCCCAGTGTCGGGGCCAATATTTATTCCTCAACTGACACGTGGGGAGGGGGGGAATCTGGTCATCATGACATTGCTGTTTGTGGGAGCTTGCTGTGAGCAAAATGGCTGTCGTGTTTCCTACACTACAACAGCTGCAGAAAGCAATTCACTGGCTGGGACATCCTGAGATTCTTAAAAGGTGCTCTAGAAATTAAGAGTTTCTCTCTTTTTAACAAAAAATCCTTGACATTTTCCACACTGGTGATGTTTCAAGGAGATCGCTATGCTGTTCTGGCTGTGCTCGAAACCATACAAAACCAGTTTAATAACAGGACCCAAAATAACTGGCCCAGACTGACGTTGAGGTTTCAACAATGGATGCGCAGCCTGTCATCCTCGATCTTTAATTATGGTTTTGATCAAAGATCTGGTCTGTCACCCCCAGGGCGGGGGGGGTCGATTTTCATCAATGCAATCTCCTGCAGCTGCGATTGCTGTTCTTCAGGGCTGGTGAGCAAACAAAGCTGCGCCAAATTTATAGAATTATATTATGCGATTGCCCTGCGGGTTCCTGACTGTAGGTGGATGGACCATTCAGGGATCAGGGGAAGGCAAAGCAGCATGGAGTTATACATCACAGGAGGAGCCCATCTGGCCCAGCTCATCTGCATTGATTCTCCTGAACAGCTAACCATTTAGTCCCAATCCCGCCTTTCCACCTTTTACTTCTCCCGATACTTATCCATTTCACCATCAAAACTGTTCTGATCTTCCACCAGAAACAGAAGGCAATGATATCACTGCTCCTTGCTGCGGTGTAGGGGAAGGGACTACATTTTTGTACCTCAGCGTTCTCAATCACCTAGCAGATAAAGGCACAATTTAGTCCAGAAATGCCAACTCCCACAACAGGAGCAACAACGAGAGTCGCTACTCCTTGATCTAGGAAAGGGGAGTTGTAATATTGTTGAATATTTGCCAAAAGTGATCCCCACGCTGGTGGGTGTTGAAGGGTTGAGGGTAAAGAAGAAGTGCAGCTATCTGCTAGGCTCTTGAGTTCTGATTATTATTCAGTGACACCCCCCTTGCAATTGAAAACACACATATGGTCTTCACGTAGGACTGCCTGGCTGAAGCATAAAGCTGCCTACAGTTGAACAGACGCACTAAAATGTCACATGCAGGAGATTCACAACGGAAATGGTGGGATTGGGAAACAATGAAATTCATAGGGACCTGGGTGTCACTGTACGCAAGAAAGTTAACATGTAGGTACAACAAGCGATTAGCAAAGCAAATGATGTGCGAGTCTATTACAAAGGATTTGGGAGTACAAGAGTGAAGGCGCCTGACTGCAAATTGTACGGAGCATTGGTGAGATCCCACATCTGGAATACTATGAACAGCTTTTCTCTCCTTACCCAAGGAAGGATATACCTGCCTTGAAGAGCCTGAAATGAAAATTCACTCGACTGGCTGGAATGACGGATTGGCACATGAGGAGATGGAGCCCACACCCCCTGATGTTTTAGGATGGTGAGAGCTGATCTCATTGAATCATCTATAATTCTCAAGGAGGTTTGACAGTGTAGAAACTGGGTGGATGTCGCTGAGAATTGTTAGAGCCCATGTTCTTACGCCAGTGTCAGAATAAGTGGTCAGCCATTTTGGGTTGAGGTGAAGAGAAATTGCTTCACTCAAAAGGCTGTGGGTCTTTGGACTTTTTTAATTCAATTATTTCACTTATTGGTGGGCATCGCTGGCTGGGCCAGCATTTGTTGTCTATCCTAATTGCTCAGGAAGGTGCTAGTGAGCCACCTTCTGGAACCACTGCAGTCTTTGTGGTGTAGGCACACCACAGTGCTGTTAGGGAAGGGGTTCCATGGGATTGGAAGGTGCTGTTGAAGGAGGCTTGGCAAGTTGATGCAGTGCATCTTGTAGTTGGCACACTGCTGCCACTGTGGTGGTGGTGGAAGGACCGAATGTTGAAGGTGATAGATGGAGTGCTAATCAAATGAGATCTTTTGTCCTGGATGGTGTCGAGCTTCTGGAGTGTTGTTGGAGCTGCACTCGCCCAGGCTGGTTTAGCACACTGGGCTAAATCGCTGGCTTTTAAAGCAGACCGAGGCAGGCCAGCAGCACGGTTCAATTCCCGTACCAGCCTCCCTGAACAAGTGCCGGAATATGGCGACTAGGGGCTTTTCACAGTAACTTAATTTGAAGCCTACTTGTGACAATAAGCGATTTTCATTTCATTTTTTCATTTCAAGTGGAGAGTATCTCTTCACACTCCTGACTTGCACCTTGTAGATGATTGTCAGGCTATGGGGAGTCAGGAGTAGGAGTGTTTTCCCCCCGCAGAATTCCTAGCCTTTGTCCTTGTAGCCACAGTACTTTTAGGTTGGTCCAGTTTAGTTTCTAGTCAATGGTAACCCCCAGAATGTTGACAGAGGGATATTCAGCAATGGCAATGTCACTGAATGTCAAGGGGAGATGGTCATTGACTGGCACGTCTGCGAAATAAAATGTTACTTGCCATTTATTAGCACAAGCCCAGGTCTTGCTGCAGATGGGCACGGACTGCTCCAGTATGAGTCATCATGAATGGTACTGAACATCATCAGCGAACATCTACACTTCTAACCTTATGATAGAGGGAAGGTCATCGATGAAGCACCTTCGGTGGTTAGGCTTGGATCACTACCCTGAAGACCTCCTGGGATTATTGACCTCCATGGCCACCTTCCTCTGTGCTAGGTAGGCTCCAAACCACGCGAATTCCCAACGACTCCAGTTTTGCTAGCGCCCCTGGCTGCCACACTCAGTCAAATACTGCCTTGATGTGAAAGACAGTCACTCTCACCTTATCTTTGGAGTCCAGCTCTTTTGTCCATGTTTGAACCAAGGCTGTAATGAGGTCACGAGCTGAGTGACCCGGACAGAACTCAAAATGAGCGCCTGCAAGCAGGATTAATTTGTTTTTATTTCTTCTCTCACAGGACATGGGTGTCACTGGCTAGGCCAACATTTTATTGCCCATCCCCAGTTGCCCTTGAAAGAGTAGTGGAGAGTCGCCTTCTTAAACTGCAGAATTTCATGTGGCATAGGTACATTCCTGTGCTGTTCGGAAAGGATTCCAAGATTTTATCCAGCGACAGTGAAGGAAAAGCGATATAATTCCAAGTCAGGGTGGTTGTGTGACTTGGGAGGGGAATTTGAAGGCGGTGGTGTTCCTCATGCATCTGCTGCCCTTGTTCTTCCTAGAGGTTAGAGATCACGGGGGTTTGGAAGGTGCCAATGTGGACAGGACATACCGAAACAATTTCCCACATTGGCGGGTAGATGCCAGCGTTGTAGCTGTACCAGAACAGCTTGTGTAGCTAGTTCCGGAACAAAAGTCTTCAGTATTACTTCCGGAATGCAGTCAGGGCCCATAGCCTTTGCAGCATCCTATGTCTTCATTGGTTTCTCAATATGGAGCGAATCAACTTGGCTGAAAACTAGCATCTATGATGCTGGGGAGTTCAGGAGGAGACAGGTAGATCATCCACTCGGCACCTCTGGCTAAATATTGTTGCAAATGCTTCATGGTCTTGTCTTTCGCACCAACGTGCTAGGCTCACCCATCAGTGAGGATGGGGATACGTGTGGAACCTCCTCCTCCTCCAGCGAGTTGTCTGCCACCATTCAGGCTGGATGTGACAAGACTGCAGAGCTTAGATTTGATCAGTTGGTTGTGGGACTGCTTAGCTGCTTGCGCTGTTTGACATGCAAATAGCCCTGTGCTGTAGCTTCACTGCCACTGTAGATCTCAGTTGTTCAATATACACAAGCAGAGGTATGTGGAGTTTGGGTACTCCAGTCGTTGTGTGATATAGCGGTAGTACAGGAAGATGAAGTTGAGGAAGGTCAGCACGACCATACTGAATGGCCTACTTCTCCTGCTATTTCTTACGCTCCAAGTGAGATACCAATGGCTGATATAATGCAGACCTACAGTAGAGCTTACAGCAAATGAAACATCAAAATGAGGGTACAATCTTTCAAACCTAAACAGCTGATCTTGAATGGACAAATCCCAAACTGCTTTAATTTAGCAATTTTACTGATTGAAAACATTCAAGCAGCCATTGGGATTTCCAAATGTCACTTGCCTATTTTGGGATTGACCCACAAGGTTTGACCTGGGCATGGGGTTTGTTTAATGTGCAAACGGTTTGATGCACGCACAGATGGTCACTGTGAAGACCAACAGCAAAAGTGTTGCTGGATCTTTGCGATCCACTCCTTTTCAAAATTAGTCCAGCACTGGTCTGGAACCTGGATCAGCAAAGATTAGCACAGGAGTGTTGAAGCGTACAGTCACTAACGTTTACCAGTGGTCACATAACAGAGTTACACATGTGACCCTGGTGTTGGTGGTCAAGGTTCAGCACCAATCAAGCCTATTGAGAAACTAGGAGACAGTGCAACCGGGGGCCTCGACAACAGGCTGCTGTGGCTTGTGCTGCATTAACCAGAATTTGTGATGAATGCACTCTGGAACTATAAAACATCCTTACCAACTTAGACTTACTGTAGGTCCGTTACTGCATTAACCCAAGGACTCAATCGCACTTGTTTCGTACCGTCCCACTCAAGGGGAATGAATCTCGTGTATTCAGCCCTTGGACAGGCAGTTTCCATACGTCAACCCACCTTCAAAGCACTCTCTTATTCTCTCAAGTTCTGTCAACTGAATATTTCATTTTTAGCACAGGCAATCTTTTCTGCATTTGACACATTTGTCTTTCGGCCCTGGACTGGCTCGGGAAAGGGGTGCAAGGAACAAATACAGGATTAGCTTCCCCACTTCTAGCTGTAAAATAAATGGTGAAAATAAAGCGAGCAGAGGGTATGACCCGCCAGGTTCCTGGTGATTATTCCCACCCTCTTTAAAATGGAGTGCTCTTGCCCATTCACATGATATTTCCACTCAGCAGCGACTAGTACCCTGGGTTGGCATGGTGGTGAAGTGGCTAGCACTGCAGCCTCAGGGCACCGAGGACCCGGATTCGATCCCGGCTGCAGGTCACTGTCTGTGCGGAGTTTCCACATTCTCCCCATGTCTGCATGGGTCTCACCCCACAACCCAAAGATGTGCTGGGTAGGTGTAATGGCCATGCTAAAATTGCCCCTTAATTGGCAAAAAAACACCAAATCGGGTACTCTAAAATTTTTTTTTTTTTTTTTTTTTTAAAAAGCACCAACGGCATTCCTCCAGCCAAGCCACCCAGCTCTCGAACCAACAAGCACCTCCTACCCTGTGCTCGGCCAACCTTTTGGCTCACAGGGGTGGGGCCACCGACGGAGGAGGGAGGGCGATCACAGTCGGCAGGGGAGGGAGGGAGGGGGCGATCGTCAGCAGGCGGGGGAGGAAGAAGGGGCGATCGCTGCTGGAAGGGGGAGGAACAGGGGGCAATCGCCGGCGGAAGGGGGAGGGACGGAGGGGGCGATTGTCTCCCAGCTGGGGGGAGGGAGGGGGCGATTGTCGCCGTGCAGGGGAGGGAGGGAGGGATGGGGGGGGGGGGGGGGGGGGGGGGTCTCTGCCAAGCAGGGGAAGGGATGCAATCGCCACCAGAGGGTCAGGGGTGCAATCGCCACCAGAGGGGGGTAGGGGGACAATCGCCACCAGGCAGGGGAGGAGAGCGATCGCTTCCGGGCGGGAGAGGGAGGTTGGGGGGGGGCGATCGTCCGTCGTCAGCCCGGATTGGGGGTCGGACCAAGAGCAGCTTCCGGAATGACAACCGTCGTCGTCGTCGCCGGGGCAGACGTCGATCTGCAGCGCGACGTGGAACCGCGATTACCCCCCAACCCACCCGAAGCAGGAAATCTGGATCTAACAATTTATTAGTTATTTTCATATGTTAAATGGACAACTGTTGATTTAAATTTTCAGTGGGGTGGGGGGGGAATGTGGTGGTGAGGGTGGGTGTGGCAGGGGGCGAGGGTGGGTGTGGCAGGGGGCGAGGGTGGGTGTGGCAGGGGGCGAGGGTGGGTGTGGCAGGGGGCGAGGGTGGGTGTGGCAGGGGGCGAGGGTGGGTGTGGCAGGGGGGCGAGGGTGGGTGTGGCAGGGGGCGAGGGTGGGTGTGGCAGGGGGCGAGGGTGGGTGTGGCAGGGGGCGAGGGTGGGTGTGGCAGGGGGCGAGGGTGGGTGTGGCAGGGGGCGAGGGTGGGTGTGGCAGGGGGCGAGGGTGGGTGTGGCAGGGGGCGAGGGTGGGTGTGGCAGGGGGCGAGGGTGGGTGTGGCAGGGGGCGAGGGTGGGTGTGGCAGGGGGCGAGGGTGGGTGTGGCAGGGGGCGAGGGTGGGTGTGGCAGGGGGCGAGGGTGGGTGTGGCAGGGGGCGAGGGTGGGTGTGGCAGGGGGCGAGGGTGGGTGTGGCAGGGGGCAAGGGTGGGTGTGGCAGGGGGAGAGGGTGGGCATGGTGAGGGGGGGTGGCGAGAGGGGGGTGGCGAGAGGGGGGTGGTGAGAGGGGGGGTGGTGGGTGGGTGGGGTGTTCGGGGGGTGGGGTATTGGGGGTGGGGTGTTGGGTATGGGGTGTTCGGAGGGTGTTGTGGGTGGGGTGTTGGGGGGGGTGTTGTGGGTGGGGTGTTGGTGGAGGTGTGGGGAGGGGGATGTGGTGATAGTTGGGGGGGGTGGGTGGGGTGTTCGGGGGGTGGGGTATTGGGGGTGGGGTGTTGGGTATGGGGTGTTCGGAGGGTGTTGTGGGTGGGGTGTTGGTGGAGGTGTGGGGAGGGGGATGTGGTGATAGTTGGGGGGGGGTGGGTGGGTGTTGTGGGTGGGATGTTGGTGGGGGGGAGGGGGATGTGGTAATGGTTGGGGGGGGGGGGTTGGGTGTGGCGGTGGGGGGGTAGGTGGGTGATAAAGGGGCTGAAGGGCTCTGCCTGCCCTCCCCCACTCCCAGCCCATCTGAAACCACTTACAGTTCCTAATGTCCGAGATAAACACCGCCAGCCCCCTCATCCCGTCGCCTTTGGACACCGCCGGCATCTTCTCGACTCACGAAGCGCCGCCTGGACCGGCAGAAAGGGGCGAAAGGAGGCGGGCGGGCGCCTTTTTTTTTCCCTTTTACAATGAGAGGATTGACACCAGGCCTCGGTCCGCCTGTCACTGGGCGCCTGGATCAGCAGGCCGGAACTGGGCGGGAGCATGTGGCCGGCTGCCATCCCGCCCCTTCCCCCTACCGCCTGATTGGGCGCCACGCACGTCAATCGCGGCGCTCTCGTTCCCCATTGGGTGGGCACGCTGCCAATCAGCCGAGCGGACCCCGTGCCCCACTGGCTGTCCGACGCGTCAATCAGGGCCGGACTGGGCGATCGCGTCGCGTCACATCCCGGACCCGTCCCCTCCGTGCCCATTGGGGGGACGCACGTCCGTCAGGAGGCGCGTACGATCTATTGGTTGCAATTCACGTCAGTTACTGATGCAGCCCGATCCTATTGGCTGACAGCAGGTTCCGCCCCGCCCTTTGGGGCGGGCCTACTCGATCTCGGCTGCCGGTTGGAGGATGCCCCGTCCATCAACGCTTCCGACCTCCCGATTGGCTGGGGTGACCGCCCCGTGGGGGGTGGACGGGTCGCACGGTTGTCATGAGGCGGCGGAGGCGGCGGGCAAACGCCATCGCCTCCATGTCGCCGAGCGAAATAGCAAACCCAGGGAGCGGAGGGGGGGGGGAAAAAAACATTAATTGACATCCGGTCAGCTTTCCAGGGCGGCAGATCGATTTTCACATCCGGTTGTCATGACCGAATGGAAGGCCCGGATTGGCCGACGAGACGCTCTGCCAGCGGATGTCCCGCATTCCTTCATCAGGGATTGGTCGGTCGGGCCGCCAATCACCGAGCGCTGCTTGTTAATTGGCTGTCCGGCACGTCAATCAGCCCGGGTTCTGCTTCTGCCCCGCCCACGATTGCTCAATGCCAAAGGCTGCAAATGGGGCAGCAGCACCTCCTTGCAAAATGGAAAGGGTGGCAGGACATTAAAGTGCTCTTCACTCTGTGCAATTAATCAATCTCAGCTCTTCATTGCAGCATTAATGAATATGGGTTACCAATTGGGACACAGTCACACTGGAATACAGAGAATTTACAGCACTGAACCAGGCCATTCAGCCCCTCTGATCACTGCCAGTGTTTTGCAGTCATCCCTATTCCCATCGTATTCCCTTCTCCCGCATGCTTCACTGCCTCCAGGCTCATTTTAATATGTTTGCTCCTGGGGCTGTGAATGTCGGCAGCGTCTATTGCCCATCCCGAGTTGCCCTTGGGAAGGGGGTGGTGAACCGCCTTCTTTAATGAAAATGAAAATCGCTTATTGTCACGAGTAGGCTTCAATGAAGTTACTGTGAAAAGCCCCTAGTCGCCACATTCCGGCGCCTGTCCGGGGAGGCTGGTACGGGAATCGAACCGTGCTGCTGGCCTGCTTGGTCTGCTTTATAAGCCAGCGATTTAGCCTTGTGAGCTAAACCAGCCCCTAACCGCTGCAGCCCATGTTGTAGCAAGCACCGCATTCTTTTCTTTAATATAAATTTAGAGTACACAATAACTAAATTAATTTTTTTCCAATTAAGTGGCAATTTAGCATGACCAAATCCACCCAACCTGCACATAGAATAGTACAGCACCGAACAGGCCCTTCGGCCCTCGATGTTGTGCCGAGCATTCTTTGGGTTGTGGGGGTGAAACCCACGCAGACTCGGGGGAGAATGTGCAAACTCCACACGGACAGTGACCCAGGGCCGGGATTCGAACCCGGGACCTCGGCGCCGCAATCCCAGTGCTAACCACTGCGCCATGGGCCGCCCTGCAAACACTGCAGTCTAACCGCTCTCTGGGTTAAATGGAGGATTGACTCAGTCGAAGACAGCAACTCACCAAGGCTCTTTCGATGGCTCCTTGGCAGCATGGTAGCACAGTGGTTAGCACTGTTGCTTCACAGCTCCAGGGTCCCAGGTTCATTTCCCGGCTTGTGTCACTGTCTGTGCGGAGTCTGCACGTTCTCCCCGTGTCTGCGTGGGTTTCCTCCGGGTGCTCCGGTTTCCTCCCACACGTCTCAAAAGACGTGCTGTTAAGTGAATTGGACATTCTGAATTCTCCCTCTGTGTACCCGAACAGGTGCCGGAATGTGGCGACTAGGTAGTTGTCACAGTAACGTCATTGCAGTGTTAATGTAAACCTACTTGTGACAATAAAGATTATTATTATTGAAACCTACGATCATACCCCTCCCTCAACCTAGAAAAACCGGGGCAGCAGGTGCATGTGGACACCAGCAACTGGAGGTTCCCCGCAAGCCGCTCGCCATCCTGACTTGGCACTGTCTCGCCTGCCATTCCTTTACTGTCGCAGGGTCAAAACCCCGGAACTCCCTCCCTAAGAGCGCCGTGGGTGTTCCTACACTAGGCGGACTACAGCTCAATATGGCGACCTACAGAAACTAATTTCTCAAGGGCAATTAGCGATGGGTAATAAATGCTGGGCTAGATAACAATGGCCACATCCCATGAACAAATTAAAAAAAACACTGCGCCTCATCCCAATGCAACATGGCTGCACATGATGGGCGTTGGTACCCAACTGCGTGTGTGCTCTGGTCCACGCATGCACAGAAATCCAATGATGTCCGGCACTGTCCGAACCAGCCAGGCAATGTAACAGGGACCCAGAAATTTCAGAAAATTTAATTCCCCACCCGGACACAAAAACCCCCTCCCTTTTCCTGGGAAAAATCCCCCCAGAGGTTTAGGAAGCGTGTCAGACACGGTAAAGGCTGCTGCTGAGGAACAGTGAGATTAATGTTGCAGCTGGAGGGAGAATTAAGAGCAAGGTCAGGACGCTGAAACAATGGACTGCATTAGGGTCACATGCAATTACATTATTGTCGATCAACACTCCTCTAACAGTTAATAGTACATTAAATGCCCAATTTATTATTTCCCCTTTCCTAATTTTATGCAAGGAGAAGTTTCACATGGGCAGCACGGTGGCCTAGTGGTTAGCACAGCTTCCTCACGGCGCTGGGGTTCCAGGTTCGAGGCCCCGGCCCTGGGTCACTGTCTGTGTGGAGTTTGCACGTTCTTCCCGTGTCTGCGTGGGTTTCGCGACCCACAACCCAAAGATGTGCAGAGTAGGTGGATTGGCCACGCTAGGCAGCATGGTAGCATTGTGGATAGCACAATCGCTTCACAGCTACAGGGTCCCAGGTTCGATTCCCGGCTTGGGTCACTGTCTGTGCGGAGTCTGCACATCCTCCCCGTGTGTGCGTTGGTTTCCTCCGGGTGCTCCGGTTTCCTCCCATAGTCCAAAGATGTGCAGGTTAGGTGAATTGGCCATGCTAAATTGCCCTCAGTGTCCAAAATTAGGGGCTGGTTTAGCTCACTCGGCTAAATCGTTGGCTTTTAAAGCAGGCCAGCAGCACGGTTCGATTCCCGTACCAGCCTCCCCGGACAGGCGCCGGAATGTGGTGACTAGGGGCTTTTCACAGTAACTTCGTTGAAGCCTACTCGTGACAATAAGCGATTTTCATTTCATTTTTTTCAATTGCCCTTAGTGTTGGGTGTGGGTACTGGGTTATGGGGATAGGGTGGCGGTGTTGACCTTGGGTAGGGTGCTCTTTCCAGGAGCCGGTGCAGACTCAATGGGCCGAATGGCCTCCTTCTGCACTGTAAATTCTATGATAATCTATGATAAATTGCCCCTTAATTGGAAAAAATAATTGGGTAATCTAAATTTTAAAAAATATAAGTTTCACACTGGCAGGAATTAAAACTGAACAAGAGTTTTAAAAATCCACATTTCCTGTTTTTTTATACCAGAACCCAGCCCCATATTCCAAAGCTCACTCAGCGTAAAACACTAGAACCGGATTTGCACGGCATTGGCAACAAACGCAGCCTTAAATAATTCGGAGACAAATACATTTTTTAAAGTCTTGTATATTGCGGTGGATGTAGGAAATTGTTAAATATTAGGTTTTACATTTTGTTGTAGTAATGTTGATAAGCTGTGATAAAGGGGTCATCAAGGTCAGGTAATCATTGATTTTAGGCATTTACTTGTTTACAGATCGCTGGCTAATGGAATAACGGAGCAGCATGGTGGCACAGTAGTTATCACTGCTGCCTCACAGTGCCAGGAACCCAGGTTCAATTCCAGTGACTGTGTGGAGCTTGCGCGTTCTCCCCGTGTCTGTGTAGGTTTGCTCCGGGTTCCTCCCACAGTCCAAAGAAGTGCACGTTAGGTGGATTGGCCGTGCTAAATTGCCCCTTACTGTCCAAAGATGTGCAGGTTAGGTGGGGTTACAGACATAGGGTGTGGGAGTGGGCCTAGATAGGGTGTTCTTTCGGAGGGTGGTTGCAGACTCAATGGGCCGAAAGGCCTCCATCTGCATTGTAGGAATTGGATGGATTGTTTTGATTTTAGAGAAGCCCTGTGGTGTAGATAATGTATGTGGGAATGTCCTAGATAAGCAGGTCATGGGACATCTTAGTGGGAGGAGACTGAAGAATGTTTTATGTTTGGGCTGCAGATGATATAACTAATGGAAGGAGCCAGGTCTGTAGTTTTTGCAGTCTGTTTCAGGATTTTAAATGGAACAGAAGCGTCTGACAAGACAGGAGGACCTTCAGGTCCTTCTTGAAAGGTTCTCTCTTCAAAGACCTGCAGAGAGAAGTAAACCTGATTGTTAACTTCACTTTTTTAATATAAATTTAGAGTACCCAATTTTTTTCCAATTAAGGGGCAATTTAGCGTGGCTAATCCACTTACCCTGTACATCTTTGGATTGTGGGGGTGAGACCCATGCAAACAGGGGGAGAATGTGCAAACTCCACATGGACAGTGACTCGGGGCCAGGATCGAATCCGCGTCCTCGGCGTCGTGAGACAGCAGTGCTAACCACTGTGCCACCGTGCTGCCCTGTTAACTTTATTTATAAGTGGCATTTGAACTGTATTGGGTTGCTTAATTGGAATATACAGTGGCAGATGTAGATGTTGAGTTAAAGTTATTTCCCCCCCCCCCCCCCGTTTATTTAAGAGCTGTTTTAACTGTTAATTGTGGAGCTATTTCTTTGTTGCTAATATGGTTAATTCTGTGTTTGAATTCAAGTCTGTTCTACCATAAAAGATTCCTGTTGGTCAGTGACATCACTCCTGTGTTTTAATAGCCTTCCCTCACAGCCTTACAAATTGGCGGGATTCTCGCACAGTCCTAACAATAAATAACGATTCACGTTTATATGAAGCAGGATGTCCTAAAACATTTTGTAGCCCATAACGTTGCCATAGTCCCAGATGACCATGGGCTGCTTTCCCCTTGAAGGGGGGAGAGAGCTGACTGGTGGTGATTTAACCTGAGGGTCATCAGGCGAGGGGCAAGGTTGCGAAGATAGGGCCTTTGTGAATAATCACAGCTGGTACAGGAATTGAACCCAGATTATTGGTCCCTCTCTGCATCACAAACCGGCGGTCCAGCCAACTGAGCGAAACCCTGCAGCCAATAAAGGAGCGTAGGTGAAGTGTAGTTGATGTGACCATCAATTCACTAGAGACACGATTGGAAGTAAACTGTGGTTTTAATAGTCTTACAACTGAGCCAGCCTGCGACCAGAGGAACTGAGAGCAGGGCTTACGGCTGCAGCACTTTATACTTCCGGTAGTGGGAGGGGCCATGGGCAGAGCCAAGGGTGGAGCCCTGTACAAGCTCCTCATCTCCCCCTATGGGCTGAGCCGCGCAACGGCTCGCATACAGAGCCCACAAGGACATAATACAATGCAATGAAATACAGTGTGAATTACAATCCAGTATAATTCACCACAGTAGTCACTTTTATAATGTAGGAAACACAGCAAGCAATTTGCACAGAATAAGCTGACACCAACAACAATGAGGTAAGTGACCAGATAATCTGTTGCTTGAAGCATAAATACGAGTTGGGAGACTGAGAGAACTCCCCTGCTCTTCTTTGAGTGATGTAATGGGATATTCTACGCCAGGGGTGGGCAAACTTTTCCGTGCAAGGGCCACATTCAGAAATTCACAATTTTAAAGGGCCGCATAGTATATTAAGTAAAATAATTACTTCACCCGGTTATGATTCTGGGCGCCTCATATAGAACATAGAACAGTACAGCACAGAACAGGCCCTTCGGCCCTCGACGTTGTGCCGAGCAATGATCACCCTACTCAAGTCAACGTATCCACCCTATATCAGTAAGTAACCCAACAGCCCCCCCCCCCCCCCCCCCCCCCCCATTAACCTTTAAAAAAAAAATGTTTTTTTTTTATTTCTTTTTTTTTTAATGACTTGGTGGGCCGCATAAAGACCTTTGGCGGGCCGCATGCGGCCAGCGGGCCGTAGTTTGCCCACCCCTGTTCTACGCCTACCGTAGGGGGCAGTGAAGATCTCAGTTTACTGTTTCATGCACCTACCATAGTGCTTGTGCTGTTCTTTGTGTTGCTAAATTCAGGATGGTTGGCGTAGTGTTCACAAAGACCACAAAATAGCTTTAACTTGAACAAAGCTATAAATTTATTAACACTACTAATTCGGATTCAATACTTACTCCTAGATAATACAGTTGATAATAAACATATAATCTACTACTAATCTCTACACTGTAAAATTGACTATGATCTGTCAGCGGGTCAGTACTGAGGGAGTGCTGCACTGTCAGAGGGTCAGTACTGAGGGAGCGCCGCACTGTCAGAGGGTCAGTACTGAGGGAGTGCTGCACTGTCAGAGGGTCAGTACTGAGGGAGCGCCGCACTGTCAGAGGGTCAGTACTGAGGGAGTGCTACACTGCCAGAGGGTCAGTACTGAGGAACCTCGCCATTCACCTGAGGAAGGGGCTGTGCTCCGAAAGCTCGTGTTTGAAACAAACCTGCTGGACTTTAACGTGGTGTTGTAAGACTTCTTACTGTGCTCACCCCAGTCCAATGCCGGCATCTCCACATCTTGGATTAGAATGCCACTGGTAAAGGTGAATGGAGAGTGTTGTAATCCACCTTGCCATTCATTCAGGCCACTTTGCACATTAGACAACTCAGAATCAATGCTAGGATTTTTGATTCCAACCGTGGACCCGGGCCCCATGTGGTGAGCTCACACCCGCCCATTTCTATCTCGGTAACATCACCCAACACCGCCCCTCCCTCCGCTCACCTGCTGTCGAGACCCTCACCCATGTCTTTGTTACTTCTGGACTTGACTTTTCGAATGCGTGCCTCATGGCTCTCCTTCCGCATATTACCCTCCACGAGCTTCAGATCGTCCAGAAATCTGCTGCCTAACTCACACCAAATCCCGTTCACCCATCATCCCTGTTCTCGCTGGGCCGCATGGTGGCGCAGTGGTTAGCACTGCTGCCTCATGGCACTGAGGTTCAATCCCGGCCCCGGGTCACTGTCCGTGTGGAGTTTGCACATTCCCCCACCCGTGTCTGCGTGGGTCTCACCCCCACAACCCAAAGGTGTGCAGGCTAGGTGGATTGGCCAAGCTAAATTGTCCCTTAATTGGAAAAAAAATCATTGGGTACTCTAAATTTATTTTTTAACAGATCCCTGTTGTTGCTAACCACTAATGATGCCTTGTTAAGGCGGTGCCTCGATTTTAAAATTCTCACTTTATTTTCAAATCCCTCAATGGCCTCGCCTCCCCTTATCTCTGTAACCTCCTCCCCACGACCCATCCGATACATCTGCTGCACTCCCCTAATTCTGGCCTCTCGAACATCCTTCTCTTTCAGTCGCATCACTGTTGACAGCTGTTCCTTCCGTTGTCTGGACCCTCATCTCTGGAAACCCCCCCCCCCCCTCCCATTAAACATTCCCACGTCTCTCAGCTCCTTTAAGATGCTCCATAAAACTTCCCTCTTTCCCCAAGCTTCGGCCCACTGCCTTGTTATTTCCTGAGATGGTTCGGCGTTGAATCACCATACGCATGGGAAATCAGATAAAGTTGAAAGTGTTTAAAGTAAATGCAAGTTGATGTTAAGGTGCACTGCAAACCTTTCCAGTGCAATTTCAGTAAGAAGCCACCAGGAGGCACCAGACAGCGCACCCAGGCACTGTGTGCACATTAGCCACTGCCAGACCCACACACTTTTAAGATGACCAATTTCACAAATAAGCCTTAGAATTCCATAGAATTTACAGAGCAGAAGGAGGCCATTCAGCCCATCGAGTCTGCACCAGCCCTTGGAAAGAGCACCCTACCTAAGCCCACACCGCCACCCTAATTCCCGTAACCCCACCTAACCTTTTTGGACACCGAGGGCAATTTAGCATGGCCAATCCACCTAACCCGCGCATCTTTGGACTGTGGGAGGAAACCGGAGCACCCGGAGGAAACCCACGCACACACGGGGCGAAAATGCAAACTCCACACAGACAGTCATCCAAGCCGGGAATCGAACCTGGGACCCTGGAGCTGTGAAGCAACTGTGCTAACCATTGTGCTATCGTGCCTTTTTCCTTTACAGTTAGTTTGAACAGTCTGCTCCCAGCAGAGTGAGTTAACCCTTTCACACTACTAGCTGGTCCCCCACCCCCCCCCCACCCCCCCCACCCCCCCCCCACCCCACCCCCCCCACCCCCCCCACCCCCCCACCCCCCCCCCACCCCCCCCCCCTCCCACCCCCCCCACCCCCCACCAATTATCAACCCGTCCAACCACATCTTGAACATTCCTTCCAATGAGTGGGATTCCAGCCCAGAGGCAGGGATTCCACCTGTGACATTATATAAATGTACAGCATGTGAAGAGTTAATGATATGTTAAGCCTCGCCACTAGAGGGAGCTAAGGGACAGTACTATACATTCCACTGGCTCTTAAACTAAGGGGAGGAGTGTAGACTGGAGCTGAAGAAAGATTCATAGTGTATTGCAGAGTTAGTTAAGATATAATAGTTATAATTAGTAGATAGAGATAGGGTTAGTGAGTGTGGTTTAATTCTTACATGTATGTAAGAATTTAACTCAAATTTAGTAGTGTTAAGAAAATTAGTTTAGTAAGGCAGCATGGTGGTACCGTTGCACAGTGGTTAGCACTGCTGACTCATGACGCCGAGGTTTGATCCCGGCTCTGGGTCACTCTCCGTGTGGAGTTTGCACATTCTCCCCGTGTTTGCGTGGGTTTAGCCCCCACAACCCAAAAGATGTGCAGGCTAGGTGGATTGACAATGCTAAATTGCCCCTTAATTGGAAAAAAATCAATTGGGTACTCTAAATTTATATTTTTTTTAAATTAGTTTAGTTCTTCAAAAGAGTATCTTTGTGATCGCTACACTTTCCTTCCTGGAAAACTCCCTCAAAGATCACCACACTCCCTACTGAGCCACAGTGTCCAATCTGTGTTCATAACCGTCCCTGTGAATGGGATGTTAAACTGTGCTTAAAGGCGCGATGTAACTGCAATATGTCGATGTCACAGGACTTGAACAAGTGACTTTCCTCCTCAGAGGCGTGTGTGAGAGAGAATGACCCCCCCCCCCCCCCCCCCCCCCCCCAACTTCTCGACATCTGACAGACAAATATAATCTCTTGGGAATGATGTGGAGATGCCGGCTCTGGACCGGGGTGGGCACAGTAAGCAGTCTCGCAACCTCTTTAACCTGGTGTGTTATTTCTTGGGAAGTCACACTGAGGGGGTCAGCTCACGCACCGGCAACGCTGCTCTTGAAACCTCACACTTGGTAGATTTGATGCCCGGCTGAGTTGCATTTTTGTTTAATGTGGTTTGACAGGGAAGGCAGTTGTCACAAACCGATTACAGCTACATTCGAGGATCAAGGTGTTTCCTGTAATTCATTGCTAATGAGGTGAATCACATAGGGAACTGGGAATACCCCTGGCCCACAACCATGGGTGTATTTCCCTTCGCCTTGCCTGTTTGTGTGCCCCGGCCCTTGGATAGTCTACGTCACTCTTACATTGGGATGGTTGAAAGACTCTGTTTCCCATTATCAGTCTCTCCAGCATCAGCCTGAAGTACTCCAGCTCACATTCAAAATGTTTACATTCGGAGTCAATCCCCTTACATTTCATCCACCCGCACACTTCAGCACGAACCTCAGAGCGACGTCACCAGCGGTACCATTGTGGCTATTTACCATTGATTTCACTCCCTCGGAAAGCAACTGCCAATATTGTGCGTAAACTAACGGTTTCAAAAAAGGTTTACGTTTTAGGGCAGCACATTGACGCAGTGGTTAGCCCTGCTGCCTCATGGTGCCGAGGACCCAGGTTTGAAATCATAGAATGTACAGTGCAGAAGGAGGCCATTCGGCCCATCGAGTCTGCACTGGCTCTTGGAAAGAGCACCCTACCCAAAGTCAACACCTCCCCCCTATCCCCATAACCCAGTAACCCCACCCAACACTAAGAGCAATTTGGACACTAAGGGCAATTTATCACGGCCAATCCACCTAACCTGCACATCTTTGGACTGTGGGAGGAAACCGGAGCACCCGGAGAAAACCCACGCACACACGGGGAGGATGTGCAGACTCCGCACAGACAGTGACCCTAGTCGGGAATCGAACCTGGGACCTTGGAGCTGTGAAGCAATTGTGCTATCCACAATGCTGCCGTGCTGCCCTAAATGAAATGAAAATCGCTTATTGTCACAAGTAGGCTTCAACTGAAGTTACTGTGAAAAGCCCCTAGTCGCCACGTTCCTAGGCGCCTGTTCGGGGAGGCTGGTACGGGAATTGAACCGTGCTGCTGGCCTGGCTTGGTCTGCTTTAAAAGCCAGCGATTTAGCACAGTGTGCTAAATCAGCCCCATTGATCCTGGGTTTAATCCCGGCCCTGCGTCACTGGCCGTGTGGAGTTTGCACATTCTCCCCGTGTCTGCGTGTGTCTCACCACCCCCCCCCCACAACCCAAAAAGATGTGCAGGATGGTTGAATCGGAGGCGGTAAATTGCCCCTTAATTGGGAAAAAGAAAAGAATTGGGTGCTCTAAATTTATAAGAATGAAAAAAAAAGTCTTGCATTTCTATAGCAACTTTTAAGACGTTGGTGTGATATTACTTGGGAGTAATTTCTATGCTACTCATTTGTGATGCTGATTTATACTTTACTTTGATGATGAACACTCAACGCTTTCCAGTGATGACAAATTATTTATTGAGTAACAAATTAATATACTTGTGAGTTCTTTTCTTTAATACTTTGATGAGTAGTTGAATTAACTAAGATTGAATTAAATTTACAATGAATATGATACTCTACACTCTGAGCTGGTCAAACTTCTGTTCTCTAGCTAAAACACACAGCAAGAGAGTGGGAAAACAGATTGAGCTTGATTTTATACTCCCTGTTAGTGTTAGAACAAAGAACAAAGAAAAGTACAGCACAGGAACAGGCCCTTCGGCCCTCCAAGCCTGCGCCGACCATGCTGCCCGTCGAAACTAAAATCTTCTACACTTCCGGGGTCCGTATCCCTCTATTCCCATCCTATTCATATATTTGTCAAGATGCCCCTTAAACGTCACTATCGTCCCTTCTTCCACCACCTCCTCCGGCAGCGAGTTCCAGGCACCCACTACCCTCTGTGTAAAAAACTTGCCTCGTCCATCTCCCCTAAACCTTGCCCCTCGCACCTTAAACCTATGCCCCCTAGTAATTGACCCCTCTACCCTGGGAAAAAGCCTTTGACTATCCACTCTGTCTATGCCCCTCATAATTTTGTAGACCTCTATCAGGTCGCCCCTCAACCTCCATCGTTCCAGTGAGAATAAACTGAGTTTATTCAACCGCTCCTCATAGCTAATGCCCTCCATACCAGGCAACATCCTGGTAAATCTCTTCTGCACCCTCTCTAAAGCTTCCACATCCTTCTGGTAGTGTGGCGACTGTCATAATATACACCAGTATATCATGGTGCAGACACACACTGATGGACACACACAGGGACCAATCAACATGTACAAACACCGCAGCCAATCACCAGTTAGAATACACACACTATAAAGGCAGAGGGCGGTTCCCACGGATTCTGGGTGCTGCCTCTGAGTGTAACAAGAACTCATCCAGCCCAGCACAGACGCACACCACGTGCTGAGAGAATCAACTGGTTCGGACAAGGCTTAGGTCTCTAGTTTAAGTTAGCATCATTTAGACCCACAGTCATCGTGTGTTAGTCAGTTAGAAGTAGTTCATAAAATTGAGTTGAACCTTCATCAGTGTTGGAAGTGTCTGTTCATCTCTCAAGTCTACACTAGCCAGCACTTCAGCGACCAGAATTGAACACTATACTCTAAGTGTGGCCTAACTAAGGTTCTATACAGCTGCAACATGAGTTGTCAATTCTTATACTCAATGCCCCGGCCAATGAAGGCAAGCATGCCGTATGCCTTCTTGACGACCTTCTCCACCTGTGTTGCCCCTTTCAGTGACCTGTGGACCTGTACACCTCTGGCTTTCACTACTCTTGAGGGTTCTACCATTCACTGTATATTCCCTACCTGCATTAGACCTTCCAAAATGCATTACCTCACATTTGTCCGGATTAAACTCCATCTGCCATCTCTCCGCCCTCTAGTGATCATCTGACTGTACTGACTGCACATTAACCAATCATGTACTGTACTTACATATATAGAGATCACTACAGTTGGAAAATCCCAACGTGCGTTACAGCATTTGTTTGTGGAAGTGCAGTCACTGTTGTAATGTCTGAAACTTGGCAGGAAATGTGCGCACAGCAAACTCCCACAAACAGCAATGTGACAATGACCTGATGTTGGTTGGGGTATAAATATTGGCCAGGAGACCACGGATAACTCCCCTGCTCTTCTTCAAAATGGTGCCCTGCGATCTTTTGTGTCCAGCTGAACAATAGGGGCTCGATTTAACTTTGCACCCAAAAGACAGCATCACCTCCGACAGTGCAGCACTCCCTCAGTACTATCAGCAATTGTTGCTGCTGCAAAGTACTTTTCAATCATAAAGCAAGGATTGCGCATTATCTTATGTGACATTATAAATGCGTTTGAGAAAATTAACAGGAGCAGTAATTACTGAGGCCTGGGCTAACGCTCGGGAAACACGAGTTCAAATCCCACTATGGCACGTGGAAAATTTTAATCCAGTTAATTGAATAAATGTGAAAAATCAGTAACCATGTAACTACTGGAATTTTGTGAAACAAATGTGCTTCACCCATGGTCCTTCAGTGAGGGAAATCAGCTGCAGATACCTGGTCTGGCCTATATGTGCCACAGTGGTAAGCACTGCTGTCTCACAGCGTCAGGGACCCGCGTTCAATTCCGGCCTCGGGTGATTGTGGGGAGTTTGCACGTTGTCCCCATGTCTCCGTGGGTTTCTTCCCGGTGCTCCGGAATCTTCCCACAGTCCAGGGATGTGCAGGTTAGGTGGGGTCACGGGGTTAGGGCGAGGGTGTTGGCCTCGGTAGGGGGCTCCTTCAGAGGGTCAGTGCAGACTCAATGGCTTCCATCTGCACTGTAGGGATTTTATGGTTCTATATGTGACTGCATGACCACAGCAGAGTGGCTCCCTCTTCACTTCCCTCCTTAATATGTAGCAAACCGACCACCATTGAAATTAACCTCATCATTCAGGCTGCAATTGTTCAAGAAGGACGTTATTGCCCTGGAGAGTGTGCCGAGGAGGTTTACAAGAATGTTGCCAGGGCTGGAACAATGTAGCTACGAGAAGTGATTATAGGTTGGGGTTATTTTCCTTGGATCAAAGAAGGCTGAGGGGTGACTTAATTGAGGTGAACAAAATTGAGAGAGGAAGAGATAGGGTGGACAGGATTAAATTGTTTCCCTTGGTGGAGAATTCAACAATCAGGGCACAGAGATTCAAGATAAGTGGTAGACGGTGTAGAGGGGACATGGGGAAGAACGTTTTTACGCAGAGGGTTGTGGGAGTCTGGGATTTGCTGCTCGAGTTGGTGGTGGAGGCAAAGACCCTAAACTCTTTTGAGCAGTATCTGGACATGCACCTTAAATGCTCTCAGCTTTATAAAAATAAATTTACAGTGTCCAGTTATATTTTTTCCCAATTCAGGGGCAGTTTAGCATGGCCAATCCACCTACCCTGCACATCTTTGGGTTGTGGGGGCAAGACCCACGCAGACAAGGGGAGAATGTGCAAACTCCACATGGTAAGTGCTCTGAGCTACAGGGCTATGGATCGGGTGCTGGAAGGTGGGATTAGAAAGGGCACCTGGATGTCCTTGTGCTGGCATGGACAAGAGGGGCCGAATGGGGCAGCATGGTGGCTCAGTGGTTAGCACTGCTGCCTCACGGCGCCAAAATCCCAGGTTCGATCCCGGCTCTGGGTCACTGTCCGTGTGAGTTTGCACATTCTCCCCGCGTCTGCGAGGGTTTTGCCCCCACAACCCAAAGATGTGCAGTTGGTGAATTGGCCACGCTAAATTGCCCCTCAATTGGTAAAAATGAATTGGGTACTCTAAATTTATTTTTTAAAAAGAGGGGCTGAATGGCCTCCTTCTGCGCTGTAACATTTCTATGATTCTATGAAGGAGACTCACCATCGCTTTCTAGATGTGGAGGGCAATTAGGAATGGGCAATGAAAGGGCAGCACGGTGGCGCAGTGGGTTAGCCCTGCAGCCTCACGGCGCCGAGGTCCCAGGTTCGATCCCGGCTCTGGGTCACTGTCCGTGCGGAGTCTGCACGTCCTCCCCGTGTGTCGTGAGTTTCCTCCGGGTGCTCCGGTTTCCTCCCACAGTCCAAAGATGTGCGGGTTAGGTGGATTGGCCATGATAAATTGCCCGTAGTGTCCTAAAAAGTAAGGTTGGGGGGGGGGTTGTTGGGTTACGGGTATAGGGTGGATACGTGGGTCTGAGTAGGGTGATCATTGCTCGGCACAACATCGAGGGCTGAAGGGCCTGTTCTGTGCTGTACTGTTCTATGTTCTATGTTCTAACCCAAAGATGTGCAGGGTAGGTGAATTGGCCACGCTAAATTACCCCTTAATTGGAAAAAATAAATTGGGTACTCTAAATTTATATTTTAAAAAAAGGAATGGGCAATGAGGGTTGCTTTTCCAAAGACGCTCTCGTCCCATGAATGAATAATAATAATAATCGCTTATTGTCACCAGTAGGCTTGAATGAAGTTACTGTGAAAAGCCCCTAGTCACCACATTCCGGTGCCTGTTCGGGGAGGCCGGTACGGGGATTGAACCTGCGCTGCTGGCCTTGCTCTGCATTACAAGCCACTGTGCTAAACCAGCTCCAGAATAAGAATAGAGCCTGCAATTTTGGAGTAATTATAAAGTGCGCCAGACGAGAATCGCAGGCAAAAATGACACAAGGTGCAGTCTCGAAGTGGTCGTTGAGAAACTTTAATTGTAATGTTCAGAAAGTTTGCACGTTACAAGGTTTTCACTAATTGGCTGGGATTTTCCGGCTCTGCCCACCACTGGGATCTCGCAGAAAGTCGATAGCCCTTCGGCAGTCCCGCCACTCCGCCCCGCCCCGCCGCCCCCTCACAACCACCCCCACCCCCACCCCACCCCATCCCGGGGCCGGACCTGCCAGGGCAAGGCCGGGAAATCCCAACCATGGATTCCGTGAAAGACAACATTCATTCAGGCCACAAGAAGGGAATCTCTCAAAGACACGTGGAATCAGAGTGTCAAAGACAAGTTTCATTTGGCCAAGAGAATCAGTCACTCTCTCTTCCCCCTAATGTCTATTTTCATTTGCAAACAAGCGGTTAGAAAAATACCGTCGCCCTTTATGAAACCCGACAAGGTAAATAGGGAGGAAACTGTTCCTGGTGGCAGGAAGGGGGTTGCTAACCAGAGTTCCGAAGATTTAAGACAATTTACAGCAGAAACTAGGGGAGGAACTGAGACATTTGTCATACGCAGCGGATCGTTGCGATCTGAGACACGTTGCTTGTAAGGAAATCGGGTAAATCCGTGAAACGGTATTGGAAAGGGGCAGGGAAGTGGAAAGTTCTTTCAAAATCCAGCAAGGGGACAATGGGCCGAATGCACGGTAGCGCACTGGTTAGCACTGTTGCTTCGCAGCGCCAAGGACCCAGGTTCGATTCCCGGCTTGGGTCACCGTCTGTGCGGAGTCTGCACGTTCTCCCCGTGACTGCGTGGGTTTCCTCCGGGTGCTCTGGTTTCCTCCCACAAGTCCCGAAAGACGTGCTGGTTAGGTGAATTGGACATTCTGAATTCTCCCACCGTGTACCCGAACAGGCATCGGAATGTGGCGACTAGGGGCTTTTCACAGTAACTTCACTGCAGTGTTAATGTAAGCCTACTTGTGACAGGTAGGCTTATATTAACTACTTGTGGGTTGTGGAATGAGATTGACCGATAGTCCAGGGGTCCTCCAAACTGTTTCTCCTGCCAGTCTGACTTCCCGCAGGAAAGTTGGGAGTCATGGAACCATCAGAAAAACATAAGGGGGGGGGCAGCACGGTGGTGCAGTGGTTAGCACGGCTGCATCACGGCACCGAGGTCCCAGGTTCTATCCCGGCTCTGGGTCACTGTCCATGTGGAGTTTGCACATTCTCCCCGTGTTTGCGTGGGTTTCGCCCCCACAACCCAAAGATGTGCAGGGTAGGTGGATTAAACACGCTAAATTGCCCCTTAATTGGAAAAAATAAATTGGGTATTCTAAATTTAAAAAAAAAGAACATGGCGAGGAAACTTACGTTGAAAAGAGAACGTTTATTGCACATACTCTGGCACTGAAAGCATTTTTCTGTTGACTGAAGCACTTCAGAAGTGCAGAGGGGAAGCCTTGAGGAGGTGCTTTTAACCGCGTGTGTGATGCCACTGGGAAGCTGCTGTAACATTCGGAGCTTTCAGTTCAGCATCTGCGGGCCGAACAACACATTGGTGTCTGGATTTCCCCCGACCTGCCAGCGGGGAGATAGTGAACCCCAAGTTCAGATAATCTTTAGAATTGTTTGTAAATGCCGCACTATGTGTTATAACCCTGTGGAGGATACTCATTCAGTTGACTACTTGAAGATGGCCTATGTGCCAAAGACTTGCGTTGAAGAAACGGAGAACTGAATCCTGGTGAATTCACAGAGGTGGGTGACCTCTCTTCAGCTGTACTGCTTCTCCATTTTGACCAGCTGGCAGTACATCACCAAGGACGAAACAAGGCCAAGTATCTGAGGAAGAAGGAGCGGGAGGAAAAGATCACAAATTAGAACAGGAATTTTCGGGTTCTAAAGGCTGGGAAGCAGCTGAGACAACTCAAGCGGTCACGGTGAGATGGAACTAAGATTGTGCTCCAGAGCCGTGGGGGGGGGGGGGGGGGGGGGGGCAGTGTTGCTGCTGAACCGCCTAAAGAGGAAGATTATGCAGGGCTGCAATGTGGAGCTTAGGAGGGACAGGAGAGAAGGAACGAACAAAACTGGGATTTCATTGGCCTGGAGTGCTCCAGCGAGTGAAGCTCCAGACAAATAGGGCAGCACGGTGGCGCAGTGATTAGCCCTGCTGCCTCACGGCACCGAGGTCCCAGGTTCCATCCCGGCTCTGGGTCACTGTCCGTGTGGAGTTTGCACATTCTCCCCGTGTTTGTGTGGGTTTCGCCCCCACAACCCAAAGATGTGCAGGGTAGGTGGATCGGCCACTCTAAATTGCTCCTCAACTGGAAAAAATGAATTGGGTACTCCAAATTTAAAAAAAAAAGATCGGGAAAAATCACCGTGGCATTAATAAAACAATTGCATATGTCGTGCCCGTTTCTTTAGAAGTTCATCTTTACCAGATGAAAGAAATATTGAAAATGGGAGAAGTGATAGCCTTTTTGTTTTCCAATTGATGCAGGAAGCCAGTGTGTCACAAGGATAGATGTGTTGGGGGGGGGGGGGGGGGGGGGGGGGGGGGGGAATGAAACCTCCAGGAATACATTTAATTCCAGTTGGCAACCCTAAAAGAGACAGTGAGTTAGAGACAGAGAGTTCCAGACAGGTTCAGGGCGACGGTATATTTCAGACAACAAACTTTTATGTTGTTGAATCCTGGTACAAAAAAAACCACAGGTTACGCACAGCACAAATTTATGACTTAAATTCAACACAGAAAACAGCCTAAGGCCCTTTGGAAAGAATATTTTTGGGAACAGCAAAGGAGTAGACGCCAAAGCCATTTTGGGACAGAAGCTGAAAGCTTTGTCGGAAAGAATTGGGTGTGGTGAATGTTTTCAAGAGAAGAGCAAAATAAAGAGCATCGGGAAAGGAGTTTGAGAAAGTAAGACTGAGGATGGCATGGTATTATCCCAACTGTGAGAACTGCGAGGGTTAATGAAGTGTCTAGAGTAGCCACTAGAGGGAGCTACAGTTACAAGCATATAAGACAGATGCCTTGTGGGAGAGTGTGTGCAAGAGTTAGCTGGAGAGAGTCAGAAATATAAATAGTGTAAGTGAGAGCAGATCATAGTTTATATCAGTACTAAGATTAGCTGTAGATGAGTATAGTTTAAATGTTTATAATCAACTGTGTATTCTTTAGGAGTACGTGTCGAATCCAAATGAGTAGTGTTAATAAATTTATAGCTTTGTTTAAGTTCCAGCTATTTTGTGGTCTTTGTGAACACTACGCCAACCATCCTGAAATAAGCAACACAAAGAACAGCACTGTTGGGAGGGAGAAGAACAGAAAACATAAGATAAGAAGCCAACACATGGAGAGGGTGACCTGGTCGGAGGAGGATGTAATGCTAGAGCAGGTTGACCCCAGATGAGGGTTTTAAATTAAATGTATTGGGGAACTGGGAACCAACTTAACAACAGTGATTATTTGCGTTTATAAGACCATAAGACATAGGAGCAGAATTAGGCCATTGAGTCTGCTCCGACCATAGCTGATATGTTTCTCATCCCCATTCTCCTGTCTTCTCCCCATAACGCCTTCCCCTTATTGATCAAGAAATCCCCTTATTAATCAAGAACACCAGGTTTGTGCTTGAGGTGCTGGACTGCAGAACAAGAGCCGGAGGATGGAATTAGACAGAATAGTTCTTTCTCAGAACATAAGAACTAAGATCTGGAGTCGGCAATTTGGCCTCTCGACCCTGCTCCACCATTCAATACGACCGTGGCTGATTCTCATCATGGCCTCAACTCCCCCGTCTTGCCTGTTCTCCATAACCCTTCAACCCATGACCAATTAAAAATCTGTCTTACTCTTCCTTAAATTTACTATCCCAGCATCCACCGCACTCTGGGGTGGCGAATTCCACAGATTCCCAAACCAATGGGAGAAGTAGTTTCTCCTCAAATCTGTTTTGAATGTTCTACCTCTTATCTGAAGACTATGACCTCTCGTTCTAGAATGCCCCACAAGAGGAAGCATCCTCTCCACGTCTACTTTATCCATACCTTTTATCGTCTTATGTACCTCAATTCGATCTCCCCTTATTCTTCTAAACTCTAGAGAGTATCGACACAAACTGCTCAATCTCTCCTCATACGACAAACCCCTCATCTCTGGAATCAACCTAGTGAACCTCCTCTGAACTGCCTCCAATGTCACTACGTCCCTCGTCAAATAAGGGGACCAAAACTGTGCACAATACACCAGGTGTAGTCTCTCCAATGCCTTGCATAGTTGCAACAACACTTCTTTACCGTTATACTCTATTCCTTTAGTTATAAATGCCAACATTCCATTTGCTTTCTTATTACCTGCTGCACCTGCACGCTAGTTTTCTACGACTAGGACACCCAGATCCCGCTGCATCGGAGCTCCCCGACGTCTCTCCCCATTTAGATAATAAGTTGCCTTCCCATTTTTACGGCCAAAATGGATGACCTCACACGTATCCACGTTAAACTCCGCCTGTCACATTTTGGCCCATTTATGTCGCAGAACATCCCACTGCGCCTCCCAGGGGCACAATCAGACACGATTAGACATCAAACCACATTAAGGAGGACAAAAGAGATAGGTTTTCAGTAGAGTTTAAAAGGAGGTGGCGGGAGGTGGCGAGGGATAGAGGTGGAAGGGGAGAATTCGAGAATGCAGTCAACTGAAAGCACGACTGTCAAAGGTGAAGCGATTAAAATCGCAAGAAGCCAGAATCGAGGGAAGGCCGAGCACTCAGGAGGGTTACTGGCTGGAGAGGTAACAGAAATAGGTTTCATAATATACATCCATGTATATGATGGAGGGCAGACAGGCAGTGATTGACACACAGGATGACCAGTGAGCACACAGAACACAGCAGCCAATCACCAGACAGGACACGACCACTATAAAGCCAGAGGGCACCGGTTTTCCCGCTCTCTCGGGATCCAGCCTCTGAGACAGTCAGATAGTCTGGTCAGGTTAGCCTCAGGTCTCCTGTCAAGTCAGCACAGTGTCAACCCACAGTTAAAGCATGTATTATAGTTAGATGTTCAATATAATTGTGTTGCATCTCATCCCGTAACAGCCTCCCCAGACAGGCGCCAGAATGTGGTGACTAGGGGCTTTTCACAGTAACTTCATTTGAAGCCTACTCGTGACAATAAGCGATTTTCATTTCATTTCAAGTGTTGGAAGCCTGTCTCTCTCTACACTGCATCAAACGCAGTCCACATAGACCCAGCTTACCCAACACATCAATAGGGAGTGGCCAGGTCATGCCTGGTGACAGGGATTGGGCGAGGAGGGCGTTGGAGAAATTGAAGTGAGGGGGTAGCAAAAGTGAATCCAGAGAAAGAAGTGAAGAGTTAAACAACATTGAGGTGCTGGAAACAGCCAGTTCTGGTGACCATGATGTGGAGATGCCGGTGTTGGACTGGGGTGAGCACAGTAAGAAGTCTTACAACAACAGGTTAGAGTCCAACAGGTTTGTTTCAAACACGAGCTTTCGGAGCACTGCTCCTTCCTCAGGTTAACCTGGTGTTGTAAGACTTCTTACAATTCTGGTGATGGCAGGGGAGAGGTTTGCTCAGGACCGAGCAGAAGCCATTGGCCTTACACAATATGAAGAAACCTCTCCAAAACGGCCAACCCCTTCAGTCTGAGACCCATGGCCCATGTTCTAGATTCCCTAGCCAGAGGTAACATCTTCTCATCATGCCAAGCCCCTTCACACTGCTGTATGTTTGAATGAGATTACCCCTCATTCTTTAAAGCCCCAAAGATATAGACCTAGTCCGCTCCATCTCTTCCCTTGGGACAATCCTCTCATCCCATAAATCAGTGGACCTTAATTGGACTTCACCCAGGACAAACATGCCCCCCTTAGATACGGAGACTAAAACAACACTTTGTATCCCATTTGCCTCACCAAGGTCCCAAATAATTGGAGTTTCGAAGTCTTTATTCCTCGTACTCCAATCAATTTTTAACATACCGTTTGCCTCCCTTAATTGCTCGCTATTCCATCACATTATCTTTCCGTGACTGGAGACGCTAATTCTGATTGTGAATCGGTAAAGTATGTAAAGGTAAGATCCCATCCCGAGCTCTGTGAAGTAACGTACCTGTAGCACTGGGATGCAAAGTCCAAAGATGCAGACAGCCACAACGTTTTCCTTCAGCCACTCAATAACCTTTTCATAGCAGGCCTACCGACACAAGGAAAAAAATTAAACCCTGCGGAGAACTGAACGTCACGTGGCTTTAAGACTTAAAGGGACAGTCCGCTAAGTTGCACAGTGCTCCAACACAGGACTTCCCCTGAACGGCAATACCACTCTGGTTGTATTTTCTTTTCGATTTAAATTTAGTTCTCCGATTCACCTAGCCTGCACATCTTTTGAGTTGTGGGGGTGAGACCCACGCAGACACGGGGGGGAATGTGCAAACTCCACACGGACAGTGACCCGGGGCCGGGATCGAACCCGGGTGCTCGGCGCCGTGAGGCAGCAGTGCTAACCACTGTGCCGCCTCTGGTTGTGTTTTCAATTCTAAATTCGCCATGACTGATTCCTTGTCTGATTGGAACCCAGAAACAAGAGAGCGCCATTCAGCCTCTTGAGCCCTATTTTTCCATTCAATCCGACTCATTCTGTTCCCCCACCTCGACTAACAAAAATCTCTCAATCTTAACTTGAAAATTAACGATTGTTCTCGCATCAATTGCTGTTTCTGGAATGGAGTTCCAGATTTCTGCTAATCTTTTCACGCAGAAGTGTTTCTTAATCCCACTCCTGAAATGCTGTCTCATTTTTCGCTGGGTAGCGAAATTCCAGGATTAATGACCTTCCGAGACGAAATTCCCCCTCGTCTCCGTCTGAAGTTGAAGATCTCTTATTCTGAAGCTATGCCCCCTGGGTTGTAGGCCGTAATTCTCTGGCTGTTGCGATTCTCTGTTCCGCCAGGCACCGCACACCACCCCCCCCCCCACCCCCCCCCCCACCCCCCCCCACGGGTTCCCCGGCAGCAAATGAAGACTTCAATGGGAAATCCCACTGACAAGCAGCGGTGGGAGTTGGGAATGCCGTTGGCATGGAATGGCGTGCCGCCGGGAAATATGCGGAGGACCAGAGAATCCAGCCCATAGATTTACCCACGAGGTGGGGGGGGGAGGGGGGGACGACATCGGGCAGAATTCTCCGCTCCCGGGAAAAATCGTGAGGGCTCGGCCGAGTTTCACGACGGCCTCGGAGGCCGCTCCTCGCCCCCTATTCTCCCCTCCCGCGGGGCAAGGAGCGGCCTCCGTAACTCTCGGCCGCGGGGGCGTCACGCCAAGACGTCAGCCGCGCATGCGCAGGTTGGCCGGCTCCAACCCGCGCATGCGCGGCTGACGTCATGACGCTGATGGCACGAACCCGTGCATGCGCGGTGGCCGTCTTCCCCTCAGCTGCCCCCGCAAGACGTGGTGGCTTGATCTTGCGGGGCGGCGGAGGGGAAATAGTGCGTCCGATTTGGACGCCGGCCCGACGATCGGTCGCTGGCCTGTCCCCTCCCGAGCACAGTCGTGGTGCTCCTTCCTTTCAAGGCCACCTACAAGCCCCAAACGGGCTTCTCAGTCCCGTTTCACGACGGCAGCGACCAAGTGTGTTTGCCGCCCTCGTGAAACGTTCGCGAATGGCAGGCCGCTTGGCCATTCCGGGTCGCAGAATCGCCGTGAAAAACGGCGAGCAGCGATTCTTCCGAGCCCGGGGGGTGGGGTAATCGCGGGGGGGCGCCAGGGTGGCGTGAAATTTGTCGGGGGGCCTTCCCGCAATTCTCCCACCCGCGTGGGGAGCGGAGAATCGCGCCCATTATTTCAGCATCTACCTTGTCAACCTCCTCAGAACCTTATGTTTTCAAAAAGTCATGAGGGCAGCACGGCGGTGCAGTGGTTAGCACCGCTGCCTCACGGCGCCGGGGTCCCAGGTTCGATCCCGCTCTGGGTCACTGTCCGTGTGGAGTTTGCACATTCTCCCCGTGTCTGCGTGGGTTTCGACCCCCACAACCCAAAGATGTGCAGGGTAGATGGATTAGGCCACACTAAATTGCCCCTTAATTGAAAAAAATTAATTGCGTACTCTAGGCCTAACCTGCCCAATATTTCCTGATAAAGACGTGCAAAAGTGCGCAATTGGAGGAGCGCAGAGGGCTACCGGGGTGGAGGAGGTCACAGAGAGGGGACCGCAGCGCCTACGGACAACTAACGTGCGACTCACATCTTTCCACCAGGTATTGGAATTAGTCGAGCAGTCATCGACCAGTTTGAAGCAGCACGAGGTGGGCACCTTTGTTCCGTTTAAGACGTCGAACCAGTCTTCGTAATGAACAACGCCACAACAGCGGAACTGGACAGGGGAGGGAACACACATGTCACACGGTCAGTTTCTCTACGAACCCACACTCCTGCCCAGTAACAGTTGAGAGGGAAGGCACATCAGTGGAGTGACCTTACATCTGTCTGCACAATGTCCCAGCCATTTGTCAGCCCAGTGTTACCCGAGGTGTTGTAGAATTGCAGCCCATTCTTCAGCTCCTCTTTTGCGTAACTGTTTATCTAGGATCAATACAAAATAGAAAAAAAGTACATGGGTTTGCCGGCAAACAATTAGTTCCATACAGCTGAAGGCGGTGAATAGGGCGCACCTCACAAGGGCGAGGGATGAGCCGGCTCTTTGAGGGGGTAGAAGATGTGTGTGAACGTTGCAGGGGGGAGCCCCACAAACCACGTTCATATGTTTTGGTCCTGTCCAAAACTGGAGGATTACTGGAAGGAGGTGATTAGGGTAATCTCTAAAGTGGTGCATGTGAAACTGGACCCGGGCCCCCGGGAGGCCATATTCGGGGTGTCGGACCAGCCGGGGTTGGAAACGGGCGCGGAGGCTGATGTCGTAGCCTTCGCCCCGTTGATCGCCCGAAGGCGGATCCTGTTAGGGTGGAGATCAATCTCTCCACCCTGTGCCCTGGCGTGTTTGGGGGGGACCTGCTGGAATTCTTAACGCTTTAAAAGGTCAGATTTAAATTGAGGGGAAGGATGGAGGGGTTCTACAATTCATGGGCGTTATTCATTACGCACATTCGAGAATTGGATCACATCGAACATTAGGGCAGTTGGGGGCTGGGCAGGTTGGGGGAGGGGACTGTATGTGTTAAGGGTGACTATGGGTGATTCCTGATTCCTTTCTGTCATTTAGAACATAGAACATAGAACAGTACAGCACAGAACAGGCCCTTCGGGCCCTCGATGTTGTGCGAGCACATGATTTACCCTACTCAAAACCCACGTATCCACCCCTATACCCGTTAACCCACACAACCCCACCCCCCCCTTACCCTTACTTTTTAGCACACTACGGGCAATTTAGCCATGGCCAATCCACCCCTAAACCCGCCACATCTTTGGACTGTGGGAGGAAACCGGAGCAACCCGGAGGAAACCCACGCACCACACGGGAGGACGTGCAGACTCCACACAGGACAGTGACCCAGCGGGAATCAAACCTGGGACCCTGGAGCTGTGAAGCATTTATGCTAACCACCATGCTACAGTGCCTGCCCACATTTGTCTGTGTTAACATGCGGGCCAATGTTGTGGTTTGGTGGGAAGATGGATTGTTGTATTGATATGGGGGTTACATTCGTACTGATTATTGTTTGTTGTTGGGTGTAAATTTGGGAGAAAATGTGAAAAAGGAGGAGAATAAAAATATTTTAAACAACAAAACAATTAGTTCCAATATTAATAGCTGGCTGATTAATCAAAACACTGCTGATCAATGAATTTGAATTCAAGACGACAACAGGTCAATCAGATCCACAAAGTGATTGGTCCGAGCAGACGCCAGGCCCCAGCTGATTGATTGAGCCAATTTTGTTTTGGGATTTCAGTGTATATCGTGTTGGTGCCTGTCAGCCGCGGCTTGGGTGGGGCCCAGGGTCGAGGACACTGATGTTAAATGTTTGGGCGAAGTGGAAACCGGCACTTACGGTTTCCTGGTTACACAGGAACAAGATTCCGATGATCATTTCGAGGAGGAAGATGACCAGGAGGACCACGAAGAACTGGAAGGGAAGAAGAACGAACGTCATGAAGAGTTGGAATTGGAAACCAAATGAAAACAGATACATGCATTGCCCCTTCCTGAGCTCCAGACAATGATGTTACAGACATGGGGAGATGGTGGTGCATTGGTATTTCTGGGGGGGCGGTCTGGATTACTAGTCCAGCGACCGGGGTTCAAATCCCACCGGAGCAGATGGTGAAATTTGAATTCAATACAAATGGGGAATTAAAAGTCCAATAATTGCCACGAGTTGATTGTTGTACAAATCTCTTAAACGGCATTTATTTCAACAGGCAATAAACAATAATAATCTATATTGTCACAAGTAGTCTTACATTAACACTGCAATGAAGTTACTGGGAAAAGCCTCTAAACGCCACATTCCGGCGCCTGTTCGGGTACACAGAGGGAGAATTCAGAATGTCCAATTTACCCAACAAGCACGTCTTTCAGGACTTGTGGGCATCACGGTAGCACAAGCGGATAGCACTGTGGCTTCACAGTGCCAGGCTCCCAGGTTCGATTCCCCGCTGGGTCACTGTCTGTGCGGAGTCTGCACGTCCCCCCCTCCCGTGTCTGCGTGGGTTTCCTCCGGGTGCTCCGGTTTCCTCCCACAGTCCAAAGGTGTGCAGGTTAGGTGGATTGGCCGTGATAAATTGTCCTTAGTGTCCAAGAAGGTTAGGAGGGGGTTATTGGGTTACGGGGATAGGGTGGAAGTGAGGGCTTAAATGGGTCGGTGCAGACTCAATGGGCCGAAAGGCCTCCTTCTGCACTGTATGTTCTATGAAACCAGAGGAAACCCATGCAGACTCGGGGAGAACGTGCAGACTCCGCACAGACAGTGACCCAAGCCGGTATCGAACCTGGGACGCTGGAGCGGTGAAGCAACAATGCTAACCACTGTGCTGCCGTGCTGCAAATGCCGGCTCAGCCAATGATGCCCACTTCCAATTATTAAAAAAAAAGAACTATTCAGAACCGCTACCCCAAAGCTCAAACTATTGGCTTGGGCTGAGAATCGAGCGGCTTCTAAACCCAAACTCAAATGCAAAACAAACTGCAAAACGGAAAGCATTTGCTGTCTGTGGGGTGTTGTTTGAATAACTTTGGGGAGTAGGCCAGTAAAACTGCAAAATGGTCGCTGTGGGATCTTATTACATCCACCTAATAGGGCAGTTAGGGCCTCGGACTAATGTCTTATCTGACAGAGGCAGGGGAGGGCGGAGGTGGATTTTGCGTTCATGACTCTATTGCAGAGATTCAAACCTGCAATCCATTGACACAGAGGCAAGATTGCTACTGATGGAACCATCAATTCTACGGACACGTGCTTGTAGGATTAGAATAGCGGTTTTAATATACTTACAACAGAGCCAGCCTGTTAGCCATTAAACTTTCGGTGAACTGGCTGGCTGACTCTGAGGCACGGATGTTTATACAGCAGCTCCAGGGGGAGGAGTTTTGGGTGGAGCCAAGGGGGGAGCCCAGTACAAACTCTCGAGTACTCCCAGAGCTACTCCCCCTGGTGGTCAGGTAGTGCAACTGCACGTACAATATTGATACATGTATCTACTTGGAACAGAGTGACATTGGTAACTATAATACCGTGTGAATCTCATTCACCACAGCTACCCACTTGTCAGCACATGGGAGTGGCAGAATGAGTTATGGACAAGAGCTGACACTCTCATATCAACCCTCCAGAAACTCCACGTTCAAGGCGCCAAGGCCTTTTACCGGCCTGTTAAATTGGGTGCAATTCGGTACTCACGCTAAGTAGGAGGCAACGGTTCTCAATCACTGCTCCGAGGCAGCCCAGGAATCCCACGACCATGATGACCGAGCCGGCAGCAATGAAGAAGTTGGCCGCGGTGAGAGATGGGAAGGACGAGGAGAGGGTCACAAAGTTCCCCTGCGTTATCACGAGCCACACTCCGACTCCCAGAAGCCCGCAGCCTCCCAGCTGGAAGGGGGATACAATCATTCACATTTTCAAAAGAAAAAAACAACATTCCCGAGGCTCTGCGCAGGAGCATCGTCACAGGAGAGCTATCAAAGTCTGACACTGAGCCACATGAGGAGATATTGCAATAACATAAAAGCAAAATATTGCAGATGCTGGAGATCTGAAATAAAAACGCACAATTGCAAATAGCCGGAGGCCCACGCACTGATCCACGCGAAGCCCTATAAGCCACACCATGCCATCTTGATTGTTATATTATTGTTATATTATTATTTTGTAATATACATATTACTCTTTTTGTCTAGCCGAGTTATAGACGGAGACGTCCAGTGATGATAAAGTAATTTAGTGAGTAGTTCTTTTTCCTTAATACTGAACTAGCAAACAAATAACTGAAGGTCAAACTATTAAGTAAGGTAAAGATAATTACTAATAACTATTAACTTCTCTCTAGCTCTGTACTCTCTGCACTGCAAACACACACTCATAGAATTTCATAGAATCTACAGTGCAGAAGGAGGCCATTCGGCCCATCGCGTCTGCACTGGCTCTTCGAAAGAGCACCCTACCCAAGCCCACACCTCCACCCTATCCCCATAACCCAACCCAAAGCTAAGGGCAATTTTGGACACTAAGGGCAATTTATCATGGCCAATCCACCTAACCTGCACATCTTTGGAATGCGGGAGGAAACCGGAGCACCCGGAGGAAACCCACGCAGACACAGGGAGAACGTGCAGACTCCGCACAGACAGTGACCCAAGCTGGGAATCGAACCTGGGACCCTGGATCTGTGAAGCAATTGTGCTAACCACTGTGCTACCGTGCTGCCACTCCTCTGCGAAAGAGCGGGGAAACATTTCTATAGGTCCTGATTGTGTGGCCATCTAGTATTCAGTTACCTGTACTAGCTCTGCGATTATAAATGCTGCAATAATAACATCTAATTATTTGTTGGAGCTAGGCTAGAGATCGCAAAACTAATAAAATTTGGGCGGCACAGTGGTTAGCACTTTTTTTTTTAATTGAGGGGCAATTTAGCGTGGCCTATCCACCTACCCTGCACATCTTTGGGTTGTAGGGGTGAGACCCACGCAGGCATGGGGGGGTTAATGTGCAAACTCCACATGGGCAGGGATTGAACCCGGGTCCTTGGCCTGATCATGTATTACTACATACAGAGATCACTACACCTTTCACCCGACAATCCCATGTATTCTCGTTTTGTTTATTAACCTCTTTATGGGACCTTATTGAAAGCCTTCTGAAAAATTCAAATACACCACATCCACTGGTTCTCCTAAACTGTCTGTGTGGTATACCCTCTGTGTGTAGTTAGCACTTTCTCCCCGTGTCTGCGTGGTTTTCCTCCGGGTGCTCCGGTTTCCTCCCACAGACCAAAGATGTGCGGGTTAGGTGGATTGGCCGTGCTAAATTTCCCCTTATGAACAAAAGGTTAGGTGGGGTTACTGGGTTACGGGGATAGGGTGGAGGCATGGCCTTAAGTAGGGCGCTCTTTCCAAGGGCTGGTGGATATTGGATGGGCCGAACGTCCTCCTTCTGCACTGTAAATTCTACGTTGACTCTGGCCAATCCTTTTTTTAAAATAAATTTAGAGTACCCAATTCATTTGGTCCAATTAAGGGGCAATTTAGCACGGCCAATCCAACGGCCCTGCACATCTTTGGATTGTGGGGGTGAAACCCACTCACAGGAAGACTGTGAAAACTTCACACAGACAGTGACCCAGAGCCGGGATCGAACCTGGGACCTCGGTGCCGTGAGGCAGCAGTGCTAACCCACTGTGCCACCGTGTTGCCCGACTCTGGTCAATCCTACCATTATTTTCTAAGTGTCCAGTTGTCACATCCTTTTAATATATTCTTTCATTTTCCCCTGCTACCCATGTCGGACTAACATGTAAAAGTTCTCTCTTTTCTCTCCCCCTCTTTTCTGAAGAAGTGGGGTTACAGTTGCCACTTTCCAATCTGCAGGAACCATTCTGGAATCTGTAGAATTTTGAAACACCATCCAGAATGCATCTTTGCAGCCCCCTACATAGAACACACAGTGCAGAAGGAGGCCATTCGGCCCATTGAGTCTTCACCGGCCCACCGAAGCTATCACTTCCACCCTATCCCCATAACCCAATAGCCCCTCCTACCCTCTTTTGGTCACTAAGGGCAATTTATCGTGGCCAATCCACTTAACCTGCACGTCTTTGGACTGTGGGAGGAAACCGGAGCACCCGGAGGAAACCCACGCAGACACGGGGAGAACGTGCAGACTCCGCACAGGCAGTGACCCAGTGGGGAATCGAACCTGGGACCCGGCGCTGTGAAGCCACAGTGCTATCCACTTGTGCCACTGTGCTGCCCTCTCTCAATTAGGACTGAGTTTAGGAGGAACTTCTTCACCCAAAGGGTTGTGAATCTATGGAATTCCTTGCCCAGTGAAGCAGTTGAGGCTCCTTCATTACATGTTTTTAAGGTAAAGATAGATAGTTTTTTGAAGAATAAAGGGATTAAGGGTTATGGTGTTCGGGCCGGAAAGTGGAGCTGAGTCCACAAAAGGGCAGCCATGATCTAATTGAATGGCGGAGCAGGCTCGAGGGGCCAGATGGCCGACTCCTGCTCCTAATTCTTATGTTCTTATGTTCTTATGTTCTTAATACACTGGGATACAGATCATCAGGTCCAGGCGATTGATCAACTTTCAGTCTCATTAATTCCTCCAGCACTACTTTTTTACCAATGCTCATTGATTTCAGGTCCTCAATCTCGTTGGCCCCTTGGTTCCCCGATATTTCAGGGGCGTTTTTTTAAAGTATCTTCCTCTGTGAAGGCAGCTACGAAAGACGGAACTTTCCTGCTGCTCAGACCAGCGGGGTCTTCTTGATCTTGCCAACAGCCCAGCGGCGATGGGGTGCATTCAGCCCATTGACAATTGCAGGACCAGATGACTCCACCGCTGGCCAGTGCCAGGCCATCTCTGCACCGCCAAACACTTGGCAGATTGCGCGGAAAATCCCGCCGGAAAGTAGTTGTTTATTTTATTTGGCATTTCCGTATTCCTCATTGTAAATCCTCCATTCTCTGCCTACAAGGGATCTTTACTAACCTTTTATCATACTTATAGAAGCTTTTACAGACCATTTTTATATTCCTGGCTAGTTTACGTTCCCTTTCTTTAACATTTTCCTTTGCTAAATTTTAAAATGATCTCAATCCTCAGGTTTACCAACTTTGTTGACAGCTCCACACGAACAGTGACCCAGGTCCTCAGCGCAGTGAGGCAGCAATGCTAAACACGGGCGGCATAGTGGTTAGCACTGCTGCCTCACGCAGCCGAGGACCCGGGTTCGACCCCTGCCCATGTGGAGTTTGAGTTTGCACATTCTCCCCGTGTCTGCGTGGGTCTGCGTGGGTCTCACCACCCCCCCCCCCCCCCCCCCCCCAATCCAAAGGTGTGCAGGGTAAGTGGATAGGCCAGGCCAAATTGCCCCTCAATTTAGAAAAAGAGCAGTGCGAACCACTGTGCCACCAAAATCTTATCACTTTTGCGATCTCTAGCCTAGCTCCAACAAATAATTAGATGTTATTATTGCAGTATTTATAACCAGCACCCACCGGCACCATTCTGCAAAGGCCATATCTGTCGAGGGAAGTCTCATAGGGAGATTCAGGCAGTCTTGTGGCCTACATAAACCCTCACATTAATAGACCTGACTAGAACTGGGCTGCAGGAAAGGGGGCTGTCCTAACTTCACTGGAGCTGTGACAGAATGGGACCATGACCGTCCCACTTCAGGCTCCGACTGTGACAGAGAGGAGCCTCCGTGAGCAAGGGTCCCACTCGCAGTGAAATCGAGGACCCCCCCCTCCCCCCAAACTCAATCCAGTTTCCAATGGGCAAGCGTCCGCATTGGCAATCTCAGGTGGAGACTTACTCCACATCGACTCTGACCTCGCAATGCTCCAATCACCTGGATGAATTCAAAGGTTACCAAACAACAGAGAGAAGCGAGGGTTCACTTACCCAAAAGATGAGGTTGAAGATGAACAACAGGTATTTCGTACATTGCAGGCAGCTTTGCCCCATCTTCAGCTTCTTGAGGTCTAGGAGTTAAGAGGAAAGACAAATCGACAAGTCACAATGTTTTCCTTCACCTCTGAACAGCCATGGGACAAGTCACACGTTGGGCGACTTCCTTCTGCTCGTTCGGTTTCGGGTTATGAACGTCACGGCCAACGCCGCATTTACCTGGATTGTTCCATAAAAGAGCCAGTGTAGTCTCGATGGACTGAATGATCTCCTTCATTGCTGTACTACTCCGCTATAAGGCCCCAGTCGCCTCGAGAATCAACCGCATTAAGTGTGGGTGGGATAAGATGTTGAACTGAGGCCCCCATCTTCCCGCTTGGGTCACCATTTTGAAAATGAAAATGAAATGAAAATCGCTTATTGTCACCAGTCGGCTTCAATGAAGTTACTGTGAAAAGCCCCTAGTCGCCACATTCCGGCGCCTGTCCGGGGAGGCTGGTACGGGAATCGAACCGTGCTGCTGGCCTGCCTTGGTCTGCTGTAAAAGCCAGCGATTTAGCCGAGTGAGCTAAACCAGACGAGCAGGACAACTCTCCCTGGTGCTTTGGCCAATGTTCATCACTCCGCCCACATCACAAAAACGGACTTTCCGCTCGCTGCCACGCCGTCGTCCGTGGGAGCTTGCTGTGCACAAAGTCGCTGCCATGTTTCCGACATTACGACAGTGGGCACACTTCAAGGGCGACTGATTGGCAGTAAATGTTATGGGTTTGTTCGGAGGTGGTGACAGGCGCTATACAGATGCAAGTCTTTCTTCCTTATTCCCACTTTCCCAGCTTAGTGGCCAAAGCACTTGGGTTCTCAATTCCCACCGTGCCTGGAGGTAACTGTCCCAGGCCACGTGGGCTTAAACACGCCGGAAGGCTAAAGCTAGAAAGTGTTCATGTTTCTATGTAGTATTACCCGAGTACGTTGGGACGGCTGGGCCCAGGGACCTTACACAGTTCAACAGCTTTCTGACACCCAGAGTCACGGGGTGTCAACCTGCCTGATGAACCATCAATCGAACGCGAGACGAGTAGCTGTACAAAAGTTAGGCTTTAATAAGCTAGAAGTTAGCCCTGCGGTCGACTACAGTAAATGGACGACCGCCGGGCGTTCTGGGTATTTATACCTCGCTCTGGAGGCGGGGTTAACTCAGCCTCTCGACCACTCGGGGAGCCGTCACATGACTGGTCTCAACCAATCGGTCGAGAGGCACATGACCGACCAGGGCCAATGGTAAACCAGTGTTCTGCACCAATGGCAGACAGCTATGCAAATCATACCACCACACTGCCTTTATTACTGGAGCCTGAGGATAGAAGAGCTGGGAGCTGGTTATGCCAGAAGTACATAACACAGTTAGCCCACAGCTGGAATACTGTGCACCTTTCTGGTCACTGCAGGAAAATGTGCGGCCTAATTTAAGTGTATAAAATTGAGGGGTCTAGATAGAGTGGAGAGATGGCATTTATTCCCCTCACTTAGGGGTGTCTAACATCAGCGGACAGTGCTTTAGAGTTAAGAGGTACAAGGTTTAGAAGTGTTTTGAGGGAAATCTTTTTATCCAGAGGGTGGTGGGGATCTAGAACTCGTTGCCTGAAAGGGTGATAGAAGCCAATACGTGTGAACACGTGTGTATACGACACGCGTGTGTGTAGGGGCTGGTTTAGCACACTGGGCTAAATCGCTGGCTTTTAAAGCAGACCAAAGCAGGCCAGCAGCACGGTTCAATTCCCGTACCGGCCTCCCCGAACAGGCGCCGGAATGTGGTGACTAGGGGCTTTTCACAGTAACTTCAGTGAAGCCTACTCGTGACAATAAGCGATTTGCATTTTTTCATTTCATTTCATGGATGCGTGTGTGTAACTGTGTACGCGTGTGTAACCGTGTGTGTGTTGTGTGGTGTTTGTGTGTGGTGCTGTGTGTTGTGTGTGTGCTGTGTGTGTGGTGCTGTGTGTTGTGTGTGTGCTGTGTGTGGGGTGTGTGTGGGTTTTGTGTGTGTGTGTCTGTGTGTGTGTGTGTGTCTGTGCTGTGTGTGTCTGTGTGTGTGTGCTGTCTGTGTGTGTGTGTCTGTGCTGTGTGTGTCTGTGTGTGTGTGTGTGTCTGTGTGTCTGTGCTGTGTGTGTGCTGTCAGTATGTCTGTGTGTGTGTGTAAAATAGGGCCACTTTCACTGGGCAGAATTTTCCTTTTACTCTTCTAAGTGCTGGAGCAGGTGAGAAAATCAGTGTGCAGCTCACCAGCTGTATGGCCGACATTTCTCACCATACCCTCCAGCACTTCAAAGAGACATGTCCCATAAGGCAGAGCGGGGGCCTGAAAAGCCAGCAATGTCGTGTTTCCGGACATCTTTCGGTTAAAGCAAGAGGAACCCCTCTCCACACACAAAGGGACCCCACCCCCCCTCCACGGGAACCCCCCCCCCCCCCCCCCCCCCACCGTGTACTTGGAGAATCCCCCATCCCCCCACCAACACTGGATACCGCCCCTCCATGGAGCTCCCCAGAAGGTGCCCCCCCCCCTCGGCATTGTCCCCCCATCCCCCACCCCAGTTCAGAGAGGAGGGTTAAGGACTCAGGAGATGATAGGGAGGAGAGGGTATTAAGGTAAGGCCCCTGTACTGCAGGTACGGGGGTAGAGCCCTGCCTGCTGGCTCCGCCCAGTAGGCGGAGTATAAATGTGTGTGCTCACCGAGCTGCTGCCATTTCGGCAGCAGCTGCAGGAGGCAACACATCTCAGCTTAATAAAGCCTCAATTACTCTCTACTCTTGTCTCGTTGTAATTGATAGTGCATCAGGGAGAGGGGCGAGGGTTGAAGTGGAGAAGGAGCAATGGGGAGAGGGGGATGGAAGGCCTGTGATGGGGAGAGAGAGGGCTGAGAGGTGAATGGAGAGAAGGAGGGCGATGGGGAGGAGGGGGGGCGATGGGGAGGAGGGGGGCGATGGGGAGGAGGGGGGCGATGGGGAGGAGGGGGGCGATGGGGAGGAGGGGGGCGATGGGGAGGAGGGGGGGCGATGGGGAGGAGGGGGGCGATGGGGAGGAGGAGGGGGGGCGATGGGGAGGAGGGGGGCGATGGGGAGGAGGGGGGCGATGGGGAGGAGGGGGGCGATGGGGAGGAGGAGGGCGATGGACAGGGCCTGATCTAATAGACAGATAGACTGTGAAGGGATTAACATCAGGCGTTGCTCTCTGGAAGCCTGTGCTCAGAGTTCATCGACATGGAGCCTTTTACCATATATGTATATGAAGCATAATTTACAACCATCACATGAGGTCTGTTATCCATTTCCTCTGGAATGTACTGAAATTCCACATAAGACTGAAATACAACTTAAACAACAGCATAATCATCGCTGCTTAACCACAGGGACGCATACACACTGCAGTCACAAGGTCATGGTGAAAGGCCGGTCAAACAGCTAATCTATCTTTGACTTCATCATAATATTAGAACACGAGAACAATGTTGCACAAGATGTCGGAGTACACTTTGCTTTTTTAATCTTCCTCCTCTCACGAAGGACTCGGCTCTGCCTATCCGAGGCCAATTTCATCGCCGCTGCGTGTCGGGAACTTCCAACAACAACTTGCATTTATGTACCGCCTATAATGCAACCAGGCCATCCCAAGGTGTCACCCAGGGGCACACACAAGACATAAGACACTGAGCCAAAGATTTTTTAAAAAATATAAATTTAGAGTATCCAATTCATTTTTTCCAATTAAGGGGCAATTTAGCATGGCCAATCCACCTAGCCCGCCCATCTTTGGGTTGTGGGGGCGAAACCCACGCAGACACGGGGAGAATGTGCAAACTCCACACGGACAGTGACCCAGAGCCAGGACTCGAACCTGGGACCTCCAGGCTGTTAAGGCAACAGGGCTAACCCACTGCGCCACCCGTGCTGCCCTACTGAGCCAAAGATGAAGACACAGGACAACTGACCCAAAAGCTTTGTCAAAATGGTCGGGTGAAATAGGAACACGGAGGAGAGAGAGAGAGACGAAGAGGTTCAGGCAGGGCATTCTGGGCAGTTTCATGTGTCCATTGCTCACCTGGCCAGTGAGGGTGAGTGGGGCTATCAGCTGAACCTGAACACATGTCACCCCCCTGAGCCTGGTTATGTAACCTGCAGACTGCAGGGTGGGGGCGAATATCTCATTCTGGGATCCCCCCAGTGCGTATCCCATTCTGGCCCTCTCCCGAGACTTAGCGATCATAATGGGATCAGCCATCACTGTCAGGAGGTCAGTACTGAGTGAGTGCCTCACTGTCAGAGGGTCAGTACTGAGTGAGTGTCGCACTGTCAGAGGGTCAGTACTGAGGGAGTGCCGCACTGTCAGAGGGTCAGTACTGAGGGAGTGCAGCACTGTCAGAGAGTCAGTGCTGAGGGAGTGCTGCACTGTCAGAGGGTCAGTACTGAGGGAGTGCCGCACTGTCAGAGGGTCAGTACTGAGGGAGTGCCGCACTGTCAGAGGGTCAGTACTGAGGGAGTGCCGCACTGTCAGAGGGTCAGTACTGAGGGAGTGCCGCACTGTCAGAGGGTCAGTACTGAGGGAGTGCTGCACTGTCAGAGGGTCAGTACTGAGGGAGTGTTGTACTGTCAGAGGGTCAGTACTGAGGGAGTGCCGCACTGTCAGAGGGTCAGTACTGAGGGAGTGCCGCACTGTCAGAGGGTCAGTACTGAGGGAGTGCCGCACTGTCAGAGGGTCAGTACTGAGGGATTGCTGCACTGTCAGGGGGTCAGTACTGAGGGAGTGCTGCACTGTCAGGGGGTCAGTACTGAGGGAGTGCAGCACTGTCAGAGGGTCAGTACTGAGGGAGTGCCGCACTGTCAGAGGGTCAGTACTGAGGGAGTGCCGCACTGTCAGAGGGTCAGTACTGAGGGAGTGCCGCACTGTGGGAGGGTCAGTACTGAGGGAGTGCTGCACTGTCAGAGGGTCAGTACTGAGGGAGTGCTGCACTGTCAGAGGGTCAGTACTGAGGGAGTGCTGCACTGTCAGAGGGTCAGTATTGAGGGAGTGCCGCACTGTCAGAGGGTCAGTACTGAGGGATGGCCGCACTGCCAGAGGGTCAGTACTGAGGGAGTGCCGCACTGTCAGAGGGTCAGTACTGAGGGAGCGCTGCACTGTCAGGGGGTCAGTACTGAGGGAGTGCCGCACTGTCAGAGGGTCAGTACTGAGGGAGTGCTGCACTGTCAGAGGGTCAGTACTGAGGGAGTGCCGCACTGTCAGAGGGTCAGTACTGGGGGAGTGCCGCACTGTCAGAGGGTCAGTACTGAGGGAGTGCTGCACTGTCAGAGGGTCAGTACTGAGGGAGTGCTGCACTGTCAGAGGGTCAGTACTGAGGGGGTGCTGCACTGTCAGAGGGTCAGTACTGAGGGAGTGCTGCACTGTCAGAGGGTCAGTACTGAGGGAGAGCCGCACTGCCAGAGGGTCAGTACTGAGGGAGCGCCGCACTGTCAGAGGGTCAGTACTGAGGGAGTGCCGCACTGTCAGAGGGTCAGTACTGAGGGAGCGCCGCACTGTCAGTGGGACCAACGTTCGAATGAGACATTCAAATAAGATCCCCTCCACCTCAGAACATCCCAAAGCACGGGGCCGAGTGTAGGGTGGGAGATTCTGGCCTTTCCCCCTGGTGGGATCCCGGAAATGGGAGTTTTGTGTCCCGCTGTCCTGGATACCACACTCGAGGAAAGATGTGAAGGCAATAGAGAGGGTGCAGAAAGATTCACAAAAATGGTCCCACGGATGAAGAGCTTTAGTTACGCAGACTTTACTTTACGAGGAGATAAGGAGGAGATTTTATTTGGGGTATTAAGATCACGGGGGCCGCCCCCAGACAGATTAGATCAGGAGAATCAGTTCCCATTGTCAGAAGGATCGAGGACTCTCGAGGAGAGAGAGAGAGAGAGAACACAGGGAGGGAGAACGTGGGAGGGGAGGGAGAGAGAGGGAACATGGGTAGAGAGAGAGAGAACACGGGGGGGGGGGGGGGGGGGTGGAGAGAGAACACGGGAGGCGAGAGAGAGAACACAGGGAGAGAGACAGAGCACAGGCGGAGAGAGATAGAGTAGAGGGGAGGGGGGAGAGAGAGAGAATACAGGGAGCGAGAGAGAGAACATGGGGAGAGAGAGAACACGGGGAGAGAGAGAACACGGGGAGAGAGATAACATGGGGAGAGAGAGAACACGGGGAGAGAGAGACAGAGAGAACACAGGGAGAGAGAGGGGAGGGGGAAATAGAGAACACGGAGGAGGGAGAGAGAACATGGGGGAGAGAACAAGGGGAGAGAGAGAGAGAACACAGGAGAGAGAGAGAACACGGGGAGAGAGGGAACACAGAGAGAGAGAGAGGGAACACAGAGAGAGAGAGAGAGAACACGGGGAGAGAGAGAACACAGGGAGAGAGAGAGAGAACACAGGAGAGAGAGAGAACATGGGGAGAGAGGGAACACAGAGAGAGAGAGAGAGAACACGGGGAGAGAGAGAACACAGGGAGGGAGAGAACACAGGGTGAGAGAGAGAGAACACAGGAGAGAGAGAGAACACGGGGAGAGAGAGAACACAGGGAGGGAGAGAGAGAGAACAAGGGGAGAGAGAGGCAGCGCCGGCCCTAGGCCGGGGGGCGGGGGGGGGCGAGGCGGGGGGCGGGGCCGAGGGGGGGGCGGTCGGAGGGGGCCGCCCTGGGGGAGGGCGGCCACCGTGCATGCGCTGGTTGACACCGGCCCAACTGCGCATGCGCGGGACCCGAGTCTCTGGCGCCCCCTAGCACATGGCGCCCCGGGCGACTGCCCGAGTTGCCGGTACCTTGGGCCGGCCCTGGAGAGAGGGAAAGAACACAGAGAGAGAGAGAACACAGGGAGAGAGAGAGAACAAGGGGAGAGAGAGAGAACAAGGGGAGAGAGAGAGAGAACACGGAGAGAGAGAGAGAACAAGGAGAGTGAGAGAGAGAACACAGGAGAGAGAGACAGAGCACAGCGGGGGAAGAGAGAGAACACAGGGAGAAAGAGAGAGAGAACGCAGGGAGAGAGAACACGGGGGGAGAGAGAGAGAACCCGGGGAGAGAGAGAAACAAACCCGGGGAGAGAGAGAAACAAACCCGGGGAGAGAGAGAACACAGGGAGAGAGAGAACACAGGCAAAAAGAGAGAGAGAACACGGGGAGAGAGAGAACACAGGCAGAAAGAGAGAGAGAACACGGGGAGAGAGACAACATGGGGAGAGAGAGAACACGGGGAGAGAGAGAACACGGGGAGAGAGAGAACACGGGGAGAGAGAGAACACGGGGAGAGAGAGAACAGGGGGAGAGAGAGAACAGTGGGGGGGGAGAGAGGACAAGGGGGGGGAGAAAGAGAACACGTGAGAGAGAAACAGTGAGAGACATTTCTTTGAAGAGGATGCAGTAGTAGTAAGCGTGGAGCTTGTACTCTGTGGGATAACGGCAGAGGATCAGTAATCCAAACCTCCTGTTTCATTTGGTTCCTCAGCTTTGTCAAAGGTGAGGTAGGCTGTGGAGATTTATTGTGCCTGGCTCAACATACAGCTCGGGGCCGAGGAGCTGCGAGTGGAAAACCTGACTTGCAGTGAATGGAATTTATCCCCCAGGCCCGCTGTGAAATCAAATAAAATGTAGATTAGGCAGGTCGGTGGTTCAGGCCTGGCTTCGCTCTGCCAGGTCACATTTCCAGTTACTTTGGAAATGATGGCGTGACATTCTCCTCGCTTTATCCCCTCCTCTCCCAAAAGGTACCGGGCGCGATTTTCCCATGACGGAATGCGTTTAGCCGCGTGTTTCCCAGTGCTGGCAGTGCCGAGAAACGCGTGGCTATTCAATGCTACCCGCGTTGAGTAAGGGGCCTGAACGGGGAACGCGCGGCCGTGGCCACATGTCGCCCCGTTTTCTACATCGGGGAACTCCGCTCGCTGAAACTCCCCATTATAGCGAGAGATAGGCAGCACGGTGGCCTAGTGGTTAGCACAACCGCCTCACGGCGCTGAGGTCCCAGGTTCGATCCCGGCCCCGGGTCACTGTCCGTGTGGAGTTTGCACATTCTCCCCGTGTCTGCGTGGGTTTCACCCCCACAACCCAAAAATGTGCAGAGTAGGTGGATTGGCCACGCTAAATTGCCCCTTAATTGGAAAAAATAATTGGGTAATCTAAATTTATTTTTTTTTAAATTATAGCGAGAGATCGGGACTCCATTAGGGGCTGGTTTAGCACAGTGGGCTAAACAGCTGGCTTGTAATGCAGAACAAGACCAGCTGGGCGGGTTCAATTCCCGTCCCAGCCTCCCCGAACAGGCGCCGGAATGTGGCGACTAGGGGCTTTTCACAGTAACTTCATTGAAGCCGACTCGTGACAATAAGCGATTTTCATTTCATTCATTTTTTCATTATCAAGTTTCAACCCAATCTCGAAGACTCCCGAAACAACCCCCTCATCCCCACACTGGGCAAACACGTCCCGATCACGCGTGTGCGCAAAAATTGCCAGCTTGGCACCCTGGCAGTGCTCATGCCGGCTGGCAATGCCACCTGGGCACCTTGTCAGTGCAAGGCTGGCACCCAGGTGGCACTGCCAGGGTATCCCGGTGACATCGGTTGTGCCAAGACATCATCCTGCCCAAAGGACATCCAGCTGGGGGCCTCCAATCCCCATGGGAGACCCCCACCAGTGCCGTTCCGCCTGGTCCCCGTTTGTGGGGACGAGTGCTGAACGCCGCTCGCTCAAGGTCCCCGAGGCAAGGGGGTTGAATCCCAAAGCTTCAGGTACCTCAGGAATCTGCACATTAGTATAATAGGCCAGGGTTCAGAGAACACCAAAGTGTATCATGGAGTTCACATGACCCACAACTTTTAATAGATTTTGGTTATGGGGAGCACAAGGGCCCACTTTCCAGGTGTGATGCAACAGAGAACTAAAGTACTTTTAAACAAAACAACATTTATTCTATGAATCCAGTTAACATTTTATAAACACACAGTAGACAGTTTATCAACTACCAACGCAAATAATCCCCAAAGATACAATACTCTATAGGTAACCCTTAATAACTTTCCTAACAACATCCATAAGCCAAACACCCTTTTTAACAAAGGCAGTGGGCGAGATTCTCCCATTGGGAGACTAAGTCCCGACGCCGGAATGAAAACCGGAGTGTTTCACTCCGGCGTAGGAGGCTGCTCCTCACCCCCTATTCTCCCACCCCCAGGGGGCTAGGAGCACCGCCGCGTCATTTATGCGCACCGGGCCTTGGCGCATCACCCGCGCATGCGCAGGTTGGCCGGCGCCAACCCGCGCATGCACGGTTGCCGTCCTACCCGCGGCCGCCCCGCAAGAAATGTCGGATTGATCTTGCGGGGCGGCGGAGGAAAGGAGGTCCTCCTTCAGAGAGGCCAGCCCGCCGATCGGTGAGCACCGATCGCGGGCCAGACTCCTTTTGAGCCCCCCCCGGTGCTGGACACCCTCCCCCCCCCCAGCGTTCCCGCGCTGTTCCGCCGGCAGCGACCAGATGTGGACGGTGCCGGCGGGAACCCGTCGTATTGGGCAGGCCGCTCGGCCCATCCGGGCCAGAGAATCGCAGCTCGCCCATTACAAATGGCGAGCGCCGATTCTCCGAGCTGCCAGCCGTAAATATCGCCGCGCCGGTTTGGGGGGGGTGGGAGAATCGCGTGCGGGTGCTGGGGCGGCGTGGCAGGACTCGCCCGGCGCCCCAGGGATTCTCCCACCCGGCGTGGAGGGGGGGGGGGGGGAGAATTGCACCCAGTAGGTTTGAATTCTCTACAGAAAGCAGTTATCACTTTTAAATTATCAAGTGATCTGAAGACATTCTTTAGCATACAGAGAGAAAGAGGTCAAAATACACCTTCTTGTTTGAATGCAGCTCCCAACTGAAAACAAAACTAAAACTCAGCTACCAAACAGCTTCCAGCTCAAAACAAAAGTAAAAGCCAGAAACCGCAGCTCAGCTCCACCCACACAATGACATCACTGCAGCTATTTGATAAACACACTTTTCTTAAAGGGACCCTCACATGACATTCGAGCGAGGCTTACTGAACCGGTCCAAAATGCAGATTTGCCAAAAGGTGATCCCGCCCATCGTGGACGGGATTAACATTGCAGCGTTTCACGGGATCGCGTTGGACCTCGCGAGGTGTGACGAGCCTGGTAGATCCCGGGAGTGGGGTCTGCGGCTATCATCGGCCACGCTGCTCCGCGGCGAGCTGCTTTTCCACGCAGCGTGGCCGCTGAATCGCATCCACTCTCTCAAGTTTGCATACCATTCCGTGTGCCCATACCAAAGAGGAGATTTTCAAATGTATTCATAAGCATGCAAATTGATAAAAGGCAGCCTGTTGTGTTATAGGTGGTGGCTTGGTGGTATTGTCACTGGACTAGTAAACCAGAGACCCAGAGTCATGCTCTGGGGACCCAGGTTCAAATCCCACCACAGCAGATGGTGAAATTTGAATTTTATAAAAAAATCTGGAATTTTCTTTTTATAAATTTAGATTACCCAATTATTTTTTTCCAATTAAGGGGCAATTTAGCGTGGCCAATCCACCTACTCTGCACATTTTTAGGTTGCGGGGGCGAAACCCACGCAGACACGGGGAGAATGTGCAAACTCCACACGGACAGTGACCCAGAGCCAGGATCGAACCTGGGACCGCAGCGCCGTGAGGCGGTTGTGCTAACCACTAGGCCACCATGCTGCCCTAAAAATCTGGAATTTTAAAAAGTCTAATGATGACCATGAAACCATTGTTGATTATTGTAAAAACCCATCTGGTTCGCTAATGTCCTTGAGGGAAGGAAATCTGCTGTCCTTACCTGGTCTGGCCTAAATGTGACTCCAGATCCACAGTGATGTGGTTGACTCTTTAACTATCCCTCAAGGACAATTAGGGATGGGCAATAAATGCTGGCACAGCCTGCTACGCCCACGTCCCACAAACAAATTTAAAAAAAACCTCCCTTGTGTAAATGTTGTTGGTTCAAATCCCATTCCGGAAACTCGAGAAGCTGGTATTCTTCAAGTAGTACTGAAGGAGTTCTGCGCTGTTAGAGGTACCAAGTTTTGGAAGAGATGCCAACCCAAGGTCCTTCCTACCCTCTCAAGTGGGTGTAAAACATTCTACAACCGCGATTTCGAATAAGAGCAAAAGAGTTCAAGGGGCGCAGTGGTTAGCGCTGGGACTACGGCGCTGAGGACCCGGGTTCGAATCCCGGCTCTGGGTCACGGTCCATGTGTAGTTTGCACATTCTCCCCGTGTCTGCGTGGGTCTCACCCCCACAACCCAAAAATAGATGTGCAGGGTAGGTGGATTGGCCACGCTAAATTGCCCTTAATTGGAAACAAAATTATTGGGTACTCTAAAATTTAAGAAAAAGAGCAAGAGAGTTCACATCAGTGCTCGTGGGAGCTTGCTATGCGCAAATTCGCTGCCACTGTTCCTAGTTTACAACACGTGATGACACTTCAAAAATACTTCATTAGCTGCAAAGTGCTTTGGGACGTCGGGAGGTTGTGCCAGGCGCTATGGAAATGAAAATGTTTTATTTATTTTCCATGTCTGTTTTCGTCGCGGGTCATCCTTGTGATCATGGGAGTTCCTTCTCCACGGGATCCACTGGCTGCTATTCAGGATAAGCAAGAGGCTGATTTCTCACCACCCCCCCCCCCCCCCCACCCCGAACAGTTTAGGCTAATTATAACGTCTGAACTACTGTTCTGTTTGAAGTCATCTTTTTTCATTCTGGTTTGACATTCCACTGAGAGGGAAAGCAAACGCAGTCTGAAAGCAGAAAACTGCAGATGTCGGAAATCTGAAATAGGCAGCTCTGTACTTACATAGAATGTACAGCACATGGTGATGAAGGCGAAGCCTGAAATGCCGACGGACGTATTGGACTTTTACACAAAACACGTGTTTTGAAAAATGGACATCGAAGCCAAAGATGGCTGAGGGTGAAAATTCAGTCACTGGCTGCGTTGCTGGTGGGTGATAATACGAGAGCGACAATGGAACCCCGCCCCGTTTCCAGACAAGGACTCATCAAACACACTGGGCAGCACGGTGGCGCAGTGGGTTAGCCCTGCTGCCTCACGGCGCTGAGGTCCCAGGTTCGATCCCGGCTCTGGGTCACTGTCCGTGCGGAGTTTGCACATTCTCCCCGTGTTTGCGTGGGTTTCGCCCCCACAACCCAAAAGGTGCGCAGGCTAGGTGGATTGGCCACGCTAAATTGCCTCTTAATTGGAAAAAATGAATTGGGTACCCTTAATTCAAAAACAAAAGCACGAAAGCCATGCAGAAACTAACTGACATCTCCTGTGGAGATAATGGGAGCTGATTATCAACTCAGCAGGAATGTCCCAGACTGGGTTGTGGATTTTATTCTTCCAGGAATATACAATCACTGGGATGAAAACCAGCTGCAAAACTTGGTCAGTGTCAACCAGTGCTGGGTGTGCCAACGTGTGTTGCAGGAGGAAGTACACCAGCAGACTCCAGCAAATGTTTGCAGGTAACTCTCTCTCTCACTGATTGCCGAAGCAAGCCAAGTCAGCCAACCCACAGCTGAAAGGGAAACAGGGCAGCTTCTTCCCTAACCTGCACAGCACCGGAATCTCAAAACTGGCTATTCACCTGCTGAAGTCAGCACTACTGGAATCAAGAATCGCAATGGCTGCAACGTCCCACCATCTACGCCTCATGGACAAGTCAAACACGGATTTGTATACCCTTCTTTAAACTTACTTTGGATTTGATTCTCATTTTGAACCTGTCTGAATGTATCTGCGTGCGCTGCATCACATTCAGCAGCTAATGAAATCAGTATTTCTCTAACTCAGGAAAATCTGGTTAAAATGGCTCCTTCGGAACCATAAACGTATTGGGACTGGGAAAAGCAATCCACGAGGGAAAGGATCCTTTTTAAATTAATCTTGCTGCGATCAATCGAGGGGTTTGAATAAAGAAAGGGAGTCGGTTCATTCCCCCCTCACCCGGGGCTATAACAATTTGGGGATGGCCCATCGGAAATGTGCAAATTGGAGGACCACGTCTGGGGAAATCGATCGTGATAACAGAACCAAGCCATTTGGCCCAACTCTTCTCTGTTGATGTTTATACTCCACCTGGGCAACCTCCGACCCCATTTCATATCGCCTGTTCAACATAACCGCCTATTCCTCTCTAATCCAATTTCTCCTCAAATGCATCGATGCCACTCGCCCGATCAACGCTTCCTGCGGCAATCGAGTTCCACGTTCCCACCGCTCTCTGGGGAAAGGAATTTCTGAATTCTCGATTGGATTTATCCGAGACTATCTCATCTTGGTGGTCCCAATTTTGGTCCCCTTCCACGAGTGAAAACATCTTTTCTACATCCACCGTATCAAACTTTTTCATGATTTTAACGTCTATCGTGTCACCATTCGACTTTTTTCTAGCGAACAAAGTGCTATCCTGCATTCCTGTTAATTGTAACTTTTGATTCTGCTATTATTATTCCTCCAGTGCCTTGTCTATCCTGGGGGATATCCATGATTTTGTTACCTCCAGAGTCCATCATTCCCACCCTCTCCAAGGCGACCTCCCACATTCCACCTTCCGGCCCTGGATAACCTGAGCACATCCAGAACTCTGGTGCTTGCACCCTAACTCGAACCAAGCCCTGTTCACCCATCACCCACTGTGCTCAATGGCCTACATTTCATCCTGCAACAGCACCTCGAGGTTAATTGTTCCCATCTTTGTGTTCGAACCCCTCTCTGGTCTGGCTGCTCCCTCTCTCTGTAACCTCCTCCAGCCCAACACCCTCCCGCACTCCTCCAGCTCCGGCCCCTTGTGCGCCCGGGATTTTCATTGCTCCATCGCTGACAGCAACGCCCTTAGCTGCCTGACCCCGAAGATCGGAATTCACTCCTTGAAATCCAGATCTTTATATTTGGTCAACAGTCCTAATATCTCCTCGCACAGTTCAGTGTCAAATTTTACTTGCAAGCATGCGCGTTAAGGGCAGGAGTAGGCCATTCAGCCCCTCGATCCTGCTCCACCATTCAACCAGATCATGGCATTTTAATAATTAATTTACGGGATGTAGCCATCGCTGGCTGGCCCAACATATATTCCCCATCCCTAATTGCCCCTTGAGAAGGTGGTGGTGAGCTGCCTTTTTGAACCGCTGCAGTCCCTGAGGTGTAGGTACACCCCCTGTGCTGTTAGAGAGGGAGTTCCAGGATTTTGACCCAGCGACAGTGAAGGAACGGCCGATATATTTCTAAGTCAGGATGGTGAGTGACTTGGAGGGGAACCTCCAGGCGTTGGTGCTCCCCATGTGTCTGCTGACCTTGTCCTTCTAGACGGTAGTGGTTGTGGGTTAGAATCTGACTATGTCCTCAACTCCACATTCCCACCTACCCCCAAAATCCCTTCATTCCCTTTTTATTAAAATTTAGAGCATCCAATTCTTTTTTTCCCCAATTAAAGGGCACTTTAGCGTGGCCAATCCACCTACCCTGCACATCTTTTTGGGCTGCGGGGGCGAGACCCACACGGGGAGAATGTGCAAACTCCGCACGGACAGTGACCCCCTTCAGTCAAGGATCTATCTCCCTCTGCCATGGGCAGCACAGTGGCACAGCGGTTAGCACTGCTGCCTCATGGCACCGAGGACCCGGGTTCGATCCCGGCCCCGGGTCACTGTCCGCGTGGAGTTTGCACATTCTCCCCGTGTCTGCGTGAGTCTCACACCCACAACCCAAAGATGTGCCGGGTAGGTGGATTGGCCCACGCCAAATTGCCCCTTCATTGGAAAAAAAATTGAATAGTCTAAATGTATTAAAAGAAGAAATATATCCAATGACCTTGCCTCTGCCACTCTCTGGGGAAGATAGTTCTAAAAACACATGATTCCCTCCATGATATAATGATCCAATGGCGCACCTTGGGAAGTTTCACGATGTTAAAGCGCTATATAAGTGCAGGCTTTCGTGTTGGCCGAACTAATACTTCCGGCTGTAACAAGGCGTCACATGTCATGACGTGTTGGGAATTCACGCGGAGAAGCAAAGACACATTCCCCGTTTCCAGGTTTCAGAATCCAAAGTTCCTAATCTGAACAAAAAGGAAAACTGCAAGGCTATTAATAGACCAGGAGGAAGTGACCAATTGGGAGTGAGGGCCTCAGGCCCTGAGAACAGGAAATCAAGGCATGGTTGCCATGGGAACCTTAGCCTCTCAAATTCTCCAGGGGACCGGACTGAATTAGGACCATGAACTTCTTCCAATATCAGAGATTAACTCACAAGTAAACCCAAATCAAAAAAGGTTTATATTTTGACAATTTAGTACACACCATATTTTGTTTTTATTAAGTATGGACATTCCCATCTGAGTGGGGCTGCATTTTTAATAAAAATGTTAGTTACCCATACCTTGCCCATATAACTAGTTATATAAATACTGTGGCTACAAGGGCAGCTCAGAGGCTGTGACTCGCCCATCTCCATGACTCCCCAAAGCCAGCCCACCATCCATAAGGCTCATGTCAGGAGCGTAGATTGCATTGGATTTGATTTATTGTCACGTGTACCGAGGTACAGTGAAAAGTATTGTTCTGCGTACAGTCCAGGCAGATCGTGTCCATACATGAAAAAATATAGGACGTACGATAATTACACAATGTAAATACATAGACATAGACATCGGGTGAAGCATACGGAGTTTAGTGCTACTCAGTAGAGAAGGCGTGTGAAGATATCAGTTTAGTCCACAAGAGGGTCATTCAGGGGTCTGGTTACAGCGGGGAAGAAACTGTTTTTGGAGCTGATAAGCGCGTGTTCTCAGACTTTTGTATCTCCTGCCTGATGGAAGAGGTTGGAAAAGAGAATAACCCGGGTGGGAGGGCTCTTTGATTATGCTGCCCGTTTTCCCCAGGCAGCGGGAGGTGCAGACGGAGTCAATGGATGGGAGGCGGGTTCGCGTGATGGACTGGGCTATGTTCACGGCTCTCTGAAGTTTCTTGTGGTCTTGGGCCGAGCAGTTGCCATACCCAGGCTGTGATGAGGCTAGATAGGATGCTTTCTATGGTGCATCTGTAAAAATTGGTAAGAGTCAATGTGGGCATGCTGAATTTCTTTAGTTTCCTGAGGAAGTACAGGCGCTGTTGTGCTTTCTTGGTTGTAGTGTTGACGTGGGTGGACCAGGACAGATTGTTGGTGATCTGCACACCCAGGAATTTGTAGCTGCCAACCATCTCCACCTCGGCCCCGTTGATGCAGACAGGGGTGTGTACGATACTTCGCTTCCTGAAGTCAATGACGAGCTCCTTAGTTTTGCTAATGTTGAGGGAGAGATTGTTGTTGTTACTCCCACCACTATCGTAGATCATTCAGAATCTAGAAGCTTAGAATATAGGTTGGAGGGGCAGCACAGTGGTGCAGTGGTTAGCATTGCTGCCTCACCGAAGTCCCAGGTTCGATCCCAGCTCTGGGTCACTGTCCGTGTGGAGTTTGCACATTCTCCCTGTGTTTGCGTGGGTTTCACCCCCACAACCCAAAGATGTGCAGGGTAGGTGGATTGGCTAAATTACCCCTTAATTGGAAAAAAATTGATTTGGGTACTCTTAAATTTATTTTTTTTTAAAAAGAATATGAGTTGGAATAGGAACGCCACAAGATCCTCTATCTCCATCCTCTACTCTGACTCATCGATGTTCGAGATCGGACCCACTATGGTCGAGTCATCAGCAAACTTGTAGATGGAGTTGGAGCCAAATTTTGCCACATAGTCGAGTGTGTATAGGGATTATAGTAGGGGGCTAAATACACAGCCTTGTGGGGCCCCGGTATTGAGGACTATCATGGAGGAGGTGTTGTTGTTTATCCTTACTGATTGTGGTCTGTCAGTCAAGAAGTTGAGGATCCAGTTGCAGAGGAAGGAGTGAAGGCCTAGGTTTTGGAGTTTTAATGTGAGCTTGGCTGGGATTGTGGTGTTGAAGGTGGAGCTGTAGTCAATGGATGGAGTCTGACGGAGAAGTCCTTGTTGCCGAGATGCTCCAGGGATGAGTGTAGGGCTAGGGAGATGGCGTCTGCTGTGGACCGGTTGTGGCGGTATGCGAGGTGATGGAATACTCTCCACTTGCCGGGAGGAGTGCGGCTCCCAAAACGCTTAAGAAACTCGTCACCATCCAGGATAAAGCTTGATCAGCAGTCCACCTACCACCTCCAACATTCACTCCCTCCACCACCGACGCACAGCGGCAGCCGTGAGTATCATCCACAAGATGCACTGCAGGAACCCGCCAAGGCAACTTCAACAAATATTGCAGATCGTGCAGAGTCTAGAAGCTTAGAATATGGGTTGGAGTATGAAGGCCAACAGAACAAAATCAATGGTAGTTAGAAGGAATGGTTGCAGGTTGAGTCCGTAATTAAGAAAGCAAATGTAATGTTGTCATTTATCTCAAGAGGCTTGGAATATAAAAGCAGGGATGTACTTCTGAGGCTTTATAAAGCACTAGTTAGGCCCCATTTAGAATACTGTGAGCAATTTTGGGCCCCACACCTCAGGAAGGACATACTGGCACTGGAGCGGGTCCAGCGGAGATTCACACGGATGATCCCAGGAATGGTAGGCCTAACATACGATGAACGTCTGAGGATCGTGGGATTATATTCATTGGCGTTTAGGAGGTTGAGGGGAGATCTAATAGAAACTTACAAGATAATGAATGGCTTGGATAGGATGGACGTAGGGAAGTTGTTTCCATTAGCAGGGGAGACTAGGACGCGGGGGCACAGCCTTAGAATAAAAGGGAGTCACTTTAGAACAGAGATGAGGAGAAATTTCTTCAGCCAGAGAGTGATAGGTCTGTGGAATTCATTGCCACAGAGGGCGGTGGAGGCCGGGACGTTGAGTGTCTTTAAGACAGAAATTGATAAATTCTTGATTTCTCGAGGAATTAAGGGCTATGGGGAGAGAGCGGGTAAATGGAGTTGAAATCAACCATGATTGGATGGTGGTGTGGACTCGATGGGCCGAATGGCCTTACTTCCACTCCTATGTCTTATGGTCTTATGGAATACATTAGAAAAAAGGGTGAAGGTTGAAGTGGATGGTCGCGATCTGGAACTTGATGGGCTTGCCATCTGGGGACATATAAGCACAGAAAATGCGATGCTGAAGTTAGAGGAAGGACAGGGATGGTCAGAAGTAATTGTGTGAAAGTGAAGCAAGCGTTCACAACTCAAGAAAACTCAAGTTTGTAACAAGGAAAAAAAATCTCTTAAGATGCTCCATTCTATCCTCTCTGCCCCATGTGGTGAACCTTGTACCCAATCTGAGTCTTTGTGCAATTGATCGTGCATCACCCCCCCAGACACCTGGTCAAATCTGTGAATGGAAACAGGGGCCTTTGAAATGTGGATACTGAGATGTTTGCTAAAAAGTTCCACTTCCAGACCCGAAGACCAGCGATGAGGTGTTTGAAATCGCAAGGACGGAAAAGTACTCTTAGAACGTGACATCCAGGGAAGACAAATCGCAGGGTTTCAGCCATTTGATCAGAGCGGGAAAGCGGCAGAGATATCGGCTGGAGGGGAAAGTAGAGCAGGTTGGGCAGCACGGTAGCATGGTGGTTAGCATAAATGCTTCACAGCTCCAGGGTCCCAGGTTCAGTTCCCGGCTGGGTCACTGTCTGTGCGGAGTCTGCACGTCCTCCCTGTGTGTGCGTGGGTTTCCTCCGGGTGCTCCGGTTTCCTCCCACAGTCCAAAGATGTGCGGGTTAGGTGGATTGGCCATGATAAATTGCCCGTAGTGTCCTAAAAAGTAAGGTTGGGGGGGGGGGGGGGTTGTTGGGTTACGGGTATAGGGTGGATACGTGGGTTTGAGTTGGGTGATCATTGCTCGGCACAACATCGAGAGCCGAAGGGCCTGTTCTGTGCTGTACTGTTCTATGTTCTAGAGGGCGGGGGAAAGAGGGGGTCAACTACCTTCCTCGCAGTGCCACGGAGCCGGGTTCGATTCCGGCCTCGGGTGAGTGTCTCTCTAGAGTTTGCACGTTCTTCCCGTGTGTGCGTGGGTTTCCTCCGGGTGCTCCGGTTTCCTCCCACAGTCCAGTGATGTGCGGGTTAGGTGGGTTGATCATGATAAACCTGCCCCTTAGTGTTCAGGGATGAGCAGGTTAGGTGGTTGGTCATGATAAACCTGCCCCTTAGTGTTCAGGGATGTGTAGGTTAGGTGGGGTATGGGGATAGGGCGGGGGTGTGGGCCTAGGTAAGGTTCTCTTTCAGAGGGTCGGTGCAGACACAATGGGATGAATGGCTTCCTTCTGCACTGTAAAGATTCTATGATTCTATTCTATGGTCCTAATCTCGCCATAGTTGGACCATGGACCTCACCGGGCGATTGCAGGCGAGCTACACTGTGCGCGTGAGGGTGGAGCGAGACAGACAGAGGGTGACACGTCCCGCCAGCGGATCCCCTGGCAGAAGGAGCCACCACCAGCAGCTATACTCGACGGATAAACGTCGGTCAGCACAGGTGAGGGGCTCCCCTGCTCTTCCATGAACAGCAGCTGTGGGATCTTTGACAGGCACCGGTGGGTGCCAGCGTTTACTGTCCCGTCCCAAAGACAGCGCCTCCAACAGCGCTCACTCAGTACTGCAATGGGAGAGCCATCCTGGATTATGGACTCCAGCCTCTGGATTGGGAATGTGACTTTCCGACTCGAGAGGTGAGGATACAGTCTGCCGGAAACTGGGGAGTGAGGGAAAATTCCGAAATCTGTATTCGGGCATTGTCGCTGAGCCCCAGAGAAGCAAGGTGGTTCCAGTGCGCCCGCAGTTTTTTTTTCCCCCCCAATGAAGGGGCAATTTAGCATGGCCAATCCACCTACCCTGCCCAAAGATGGGCAGGGTAGGTGGATTGGCCATGCTAAATTGCCCCTTCAATTGGGGGGGAAAAAAACTGCGGGCGCACTGGAACCATCTTGTGGGGGCGAGACCCACGCAGACACGGGGAGAATGTGCAAACTCCACACGGACAGTGACCCAGAGCCGGGATCGAACCTGGGACCTCAGCGCCGTGAGGCTGCAGGGCTAACCCACTGCGCCCACCGTGCTGCCCTGTGCCTCACAGTTTAATCAATATTGTCAGTTTAATCGGGTCTGGAAACAAGACAAAGTCAGAACTATCTTGTTTTCAAACTAAAAGCGGGTGAGGGGTGAATTTGGTAAACACGCTGTTAAGGAGGGGGCATCAGGAATAGCGATCGACAGGAGCACAGAGACACAGCTGGAAGCACTCATTCCACCAGTGGAACAGATTGCATCAATTTAATTCCAGCTTTAAACATTCTCGGTCAGGCCACAGAGGCAGCTTCGTGCTGTAACAATCCTGGAAACAGTGTCGGAGCAAGAGGCCATCGAGGTGGAGACAGAGTGGGGAGTAAAACAGCAGGCAGCGAAAACGGATTCAGTGCTGGGGCCTGGGAGAGGGGGCAGGAGCGAGGAGGGATAGAGACAGGAGGCAGGAGAGGGAGGGGGTGAGGGGGCAGGAGAGGGAGGGGGTGAGGGAGAGGGTGAGGGAGGGGGTGAGGGATGGGGTGAGGGGGCAGGAGAGGGAGGGGGTGAGGGGGCAGGAGAGGGGGGGTGAGGGGGCAGGAGAGGCGGGGTGAGGGGGCAGGAGAGGGAGGGGGGTGAGGGGGCAGGAGAGGGAGGGGGCGAGGGGGCAGGAGAGGGAGGGGGCGAGGGGGCAGGAGAGTGAGGGGGGCAGGAGAGGGGGGGGTGAGGGGGCAGGAGAGGGAGGGGGTGAGGGGGCAGGAGAGGGAGGGGGTGAGGGGGCAGGAGAGGGAGGGGGTGAGGGGACAGGAGAGGGGGGGGTGAGGGGGCAGGAGAGGGAGGGGGTGAGGGGGCAGGAGAGGGAGGGGATAGCGGCGGGTGGGTGCGGGTTGGGGGCAGCAGGGAGAGGGGTAGGGGCAGCAGCGGGAGGGGTGGAGGCAGGAGAGGGAGGGGTTGGGGCAGGAGTGGGAGGGGTAAGACGCAGAGGGGCAAGGTGATACCTCAAGTGATAGAGGAAAGGGTTTGGGGAGAGAGGAGGCAGGGGGCCCAAGGAAAGGGGGACCAGAGTCTTGATTGAGACGGCCAAAGGCATCTAAGAAATCTCCAATTAATGGAACCCTCCAGACGTTATTCTAACATTTCAATCCAAACTGTTAACTGGTCAAGCAGACACGGGGAGAATGTGCAAACTCCATGCGGACAGTGACCCGGGGCTGGGATCGAACGTCCTCAGCGCCGTGAAGTAGCAGTGCTAACCACTACGCCACCGTGCCACTCTCCCGTAAGCCTTCTTACCTACCTATCCTGCTGCCTGCAGGGATCTATGTAGATGTAGCCCAAGGTCCCTCTGTTCCTCTGGACTTCCTAGGGTCCGATCGTTGATTGTGTATCCCTGGCATTGTTAGTCCGCCCAAAGTGCATCATCTCACATTTTCTAGGGTTAAATTCCATTTGCCACTGCTCTGCCCGTCTGACCAACCCGTCTACACCATCCAGCCCATCTAAATCGGACTGTAATCTTAGGCTTTTTCCAGATTTCTTAGCGGCACTGTCAGACGCACGGACTCTTAGATACGAGGTTAAACAGAGGTCCTGTTGACCTGCTCAGGTGAGTATAAAAGATCCCATGGCCACTATTTTGAAGAAGAGCGGGGGGTGGGGGTGGGGATGGGGTTGGGGGTGGGGGGGGGGGGTGGATGTCCCCAGTGGCCTTGCCAATATTTACCTCTCAAGAAGTATCGCAAAGAAACAGATTGCCCGGGTCTGGTCATTATTGCTCCTTGTGGGATCGCGCTGTGCACAAATTGGCTGCTGCGTTTCCGACATTACAGAATTGTCAGGGCGCTGAAAGAGGCCATTCAGCCCATCGTGTCGGCACCGGCTCTCTGAATGGGCGACTCACTGCCTTCCATCCTCCCGCCTTCTCCCCGGCAACCCTGCGTCCGATAGCAGTTCAATTCCCTTCTGAACGCTTCAGATGAACTTGAACCATGGAAGGTGTGGTGAATGTGATTCACACTATATATAGTTGCCAATATCACTCCATGTATATATGTTCGTTATCTACCCATTGTAAGTGCAGTTGCACTATCTGACCACCAGGAGGAGTCGCTCTGGGAGTACGCGAGAGTTTGTACTGGGCTCCTCCCTTGGCTCCGCCCAGGACTCCTCCCCCTGGGACCGATGTATAAAGATCAGTGCCTTAGAGCCAGCCTGCCAGTTCACCTGAAGTCAACGACGAATAGGCTGGCTCTGCTGTAAGTGTATTAAAGCCTCTGTTCAGATCCAACTACACGTGTTCGCTGAATTGATGGTTCCATCAGAAGGCATCGCAGCCAATCCGGATCCAGTCCTCACTGGCCTGGCCAGACTCCCTGGCCGGCTTCCAGGACAGCGATAGCTGCCCTTCAGTGGCTGTAAAGATGTGACATCTGCTGGTTGTGAAAAGTGCAATTGGAATGCAAGTTTTCGTGAAAGTCGGTGCCCAAGTTCATCGATGCACTGCGAGATATTTCAGATGGTGAAATTTGAATCCAATAAAATCTGGAATCTAATAAAAGTCCAACGATGACCACGAAACCGTTATCGATTAATGCACAAACCCATTTGCTTCACCAACAGCCCTTTAACATAGAACAGTACAGCACAGAACAGGCCCTTCGGCCCTCGATGTTGTGCCGAGCAATGATCACCCTATTCAAACCCATGTATCCACCCTATACCCGTAACCCAACAACTCCCCCCCCTTAACCTTACCATCAGGACACTACGGGGAATTTAGCCTGGCCAATCCACCTAACCCGCACATCTTTGGACTGTGGGAGGAAACCGGAGCACCCGGAGGAAACCCACGCAGACACGGGGAGGACGTGCAGACTCCGCACAGACAGTGACCCAGTCGGGAATCGAACCTGGGACCCTGGAGCTGTGAAGCATTTATGCTAACCACCATGCTACCGTGCTTTAGTGAGGGAAATCTGCCCTCCTTACTGGGTCTGGCCCACATGTGACTCCAGACCCGCAGCAGGTTGACTCCTGACTGCCCCCCTCTGAAAATGGATCAGCAAGTCACTCAGTTCAAGGGGCAATTAGGGATGGCAATAAAATGCTGGCCCAGCCAGCGAGGCCCACTGAATTAATTTTTTTAAAACTCTCATAATTGTCTGGCCCAGGCATGCAGCAGATAACCGATACAACAATGAAGCCAGACAAAACGATAAAGATAGAATTATCTTAATAAAGGCACCCAGAGGGTGATGAGTTGCTGGAACTCACACTACCAGGGAGTGTGTTTTTTTACTAATTCTTTAACGGGATATGGGTGTCAGTGGTTAGGTCAGCATTGGTTACCCATTTCCTAATTACCCTGGAGAAGGTTGATGCTAATACTGTAGTGAAGATGCATTTGAGGACAGGCACAGGAGGGAGAGAGGATTAGACTGGTATATTGATCAGTGGAGGTAAAGTGTAGGGTGAGTGGGGTTTAATGTGCGACATGAACAGCAGCATTGAGCAGTGAGAAAGAGAGAAAGAAAGAGTGTGTGGAAGAGAGAGAGAGTGGGAGAGAGAGAGACAGAGAGAGAGAGAGAGAGTGGGAGAGAGAAAGACAGAGAGGGAGAGTGGGAGAATGTGAGTGGGAGAGAGAGAGAGAGACACACACAGAGATTGGGAGAGAGCGAATGGAAGAGAGATTGGGAGAGAGAGACAGAGAGGGAGAGAATGGGAGAATGTGAGTGGGAGAGAGAGAGACAGAGAGAGAGAGAGTGGGAGAGAGAGAGACAGAGAGAGAGAGCTAGTGCGAGAGAGTGGGAGAATGTGAGGGAGAGATAGGGAGAATGTGAGAGAGAGAGAGAGACAGAGAGAGAGATTGAGAGAGAGCGAATGGAAGAAAGATTGGGAGAGTGGGGTGAGAGAGAGAGACAGAGAGGGAGAGAGCGAGTGGGAGCGAGTGGGAGAGAGAGAGAGAGAGAGACAGTGGGAGAGAGAGAAAGAGAGAGAGATGAAGTGTAGGGTGAGTGGGGTCTAATGTGGGACATGAACAGCAGCATTGAGCAGTGAGAAAGAGAGAATGTGTGGAAGAGAGAGAGTGGGAGAGAGAGAGACAGAGAGGGAGAGTGGGAGAATGTGAGTGGGAGAGAGAGAGAGACACACACACACAGAGATTGGGAGAGAGCGAATGGAAGAGAGATTGGGAGAGACAGAGAGGGAGAGAATGGGAGAATGTGAGTGGGAGAGAGAGAGACAGAGAGGGAGAGAATGGGAGAATGTGAGTGGGAGAGAGAGAGACAGAGAGAGAGAGAGAGTGGGAGAGAGAGAGAGACAGAGAGGGAGAGAATGGGAGAATGTGAGTGGGAGAGAGAGAGACAGAGAGAGAGAGAGTGGGAGAGAGAGAGACAGAGAGAGAGAGCTAGTGCGAGAGAGTGGGAGAATGTGAGGGAGAGATAGGGAGAATGTGAGAGAGAGAGAGAGACAGAGAGACAGAGAGAGAGATTGGGAGAGAGTGGGGAGAGAGAGAGAGACAGAGAGGGAGAGAGCGAGTGGGAGCGAGTGGGAGTGAGTGGGGAGAGAGAGACAGAGTGGGAGAGAGAGAAAGAGAGAGAGATGAAGTGTAGGGTGAGTGGGGTCTAATGTGGGACATGAACAGCAGCATTGAGCAGTGAGAAAGAGAGAGTGTGTGGAAGAGAGAGAGAGAGTGGGGGAGAGAGAGACAGAGGGAGGGTGTGGGAGAATGTGAGTGGGAGAGAGAGAGAGAGAGACACACACAGAGAGATTGGGAGAGAGTGAATGGAAGAGAGAGATAGAGAGTGAGGTGAAGTGTAGGGTGAGTAGGGTCTAATGTGGGACATGAACAGCAGCATTGAGCAGTGAAAGAAAGAGCGGGAGTGTGTGGAAGAGAGAGAATGTGAGAGAAGAGAGGGAGAGAGCGATTGGGGAGAGAGAGAGAGTGGGGAGAGATGGGGAGAGTGTGTGTGAGAGAGAGAGAGAGAGAGAGAATGAGCGCACAGGCGCAACCTCAATTTAACATCTCAACTGACAGTTGGCACTCCTGACACTGCAGCACCGCCTCAGTAGGTAACTGGGAATTTGTGCTCAATCCCTGGAGTGGGGGTTGAACCCACAACCTCTGACTCCGAGCCATGATTGTGACACCCTGAGCCACGGCCAACACCTGAAATGACAGTGCAAGCTGAGCGGTGTAGCTTTATGGCAGAGAGAGTGAGAGAGAGAGAGTGCCTTCATAACACGATCTCCCATTCAGGGAACAAAAGGAAAAGTAGATGGTGCTTCTGAGTGCGTTCCTCAACAGCAGCGTGAATGCATTCTACACCGTAAGGCAGTGTGGGCATGCAAATTGTACAGTAAAGGCCTTCCGCATATCATTAAGTGACCCAAGCCGGGAGTCGAATCCGGGTCCCTGGCGCTGTGAAGCGACAATACTGTGAAATGTCTTGGGGACGTAGAGATGTTGAAGACTGTGGGATGTCGCTGGGTGACTTTCCTCTCTTACAACAGTGACTACACTTCACAAAAAGGCGGCACGTTCGCACAGCGGTCAGCACAGTGGCTTCACAACACCAGGGTCCCAGGTTCGATTCCCGGCTTGGGTCACTGTCTGTCTGGGTCACCGTCTGCACGTTCTCCCCGTGTCTGCGTGGGTTTCCTCCGGGTGCTCCGGTTTCCTCCCACAGTCCAAAGATGCGCGGGTTAGGTAGATTGGTCACGATAAATTGCCCTTTAGTGTCCAAAAAATGGTTAGGTGGGGTTACAGGGATAGGGTGGTGTTTGGATAAGGTGGAGGTGTGGGGCTTAGGTAGGGTGCTCTTTCCAAGGGCCGGTGTAGACTTGATGGGCCGAATGGCCTCCTTCTGCACTGTAAATTCTATGATTCTATGATACTTCATTGGCTGTAAAGTATTTCGAGATATCCTGGATTCATGAAAGGTGCTATATAAATGCAAGTTCATCTTTCAAAACATAAATGTCAGTTGTTGTTGATGAAATGAAATGAACATCGCTTATTGTCACAAGTCGGCTTCAATGAAGTTACTGTGAAAAACCCCTAGTCACCACATTCCAGCGCCTGTTTGGGGAGGCTGGAGGCTATTCAGCAAGTTGACTATGAGGCCTCAGTACCATTGCGATTGGGAAGAAGGGGCTCGTGTATTTTCCAGAGTCCCTCCCTACTTGGCTGGTTTAGCACAGTGGGCTAAACAGCTGGCTTGTGATGCAGAGCCAGGCCAGCAGCGCGGGTTCAATTCCCGTACTGGCCTCCCCGAACAGGCGCCGGAATGTGGCGACTAGGGGCTTTTCACAGTAACTTCATTGAAGCCGACTCGTGACAATAAGCGATTATTATTATTAGTGGAAAGCCTCCGAGGAGGACAGGATCAGATTCAGCTGCGAAGCACTCACAGTCAAACAGCCGATCTGGGCTCGCACGTGGAGACCGCCCGCTCGGCTGAAGGCCGCTGAGAGGGTTACGGCTGCAGGGCCAGCGCTACACTCCAGCGCGAGGCGGTGTCTCGGGGCGACGGGGAAACTCTTGCTCTGCGAAGGCATTGAGGCGGCCGACAGAATGGGGGGGCCTGGGGTTTGGAGAGCGCGCTACTGGACCATTTGTTGGGGGGTTTAGAGGGGGGCATTGGGATGGAGCAGTGCAGCGTGGGCAGAAATAAACACGGTCCCCAACTCTGCTCCGTTTCCTACATAATAAACGTCACTGTGTGAGGCTTAATAATAATAATAACTTTTTATTGTCACAAGTATGACGTTTTTGGAAGGATGTGGAAGCTTTGGAAAAGGTCCAAAGGAGATTTACCAGGATGTTGCCTGGGATGGAGAGTAGGTCTTACGAGGAAAGGTTGAGGGTGCTAGGCCTTTTCTCATTAGAACGGAGAAGGATGAGGGGTGACTTGATAGAGGTTTATAAGATGATCAGGGGAATAGATCGAGTAGACAGTCAGAGGCTTTTTCCCCGGGTGGAACAAACCATTACAAGGGGACATAAATTTAAGGTGAATGGTGGAAGATATAGAGGGGATGTCAGAGGTAGGTTCTTTACCCAGAGAGTAGTGGGGGCATGGAATGCACTGCCTGTGGAAGTAGTTGAGTCGGAAACATTAGGGACCTTCAAGCGGCTATTAGATAAGTAAATGGATTAGGGTAGAATAATGGGGTGTAGATTAATTTGTTCTTAACCTAGGACAAAAGTGGCACAACATCGTGGGCCGAAGGGCTCGTTCTGTGCTGTATTTTCTATGTTGCTGTGAAAAGCCCCTAGTCTCCACATTCCAGCACCTGTTCGGCTAAGCTGGTACGGGAATTGAACCCGCGCTACTTGCCTTGTTGTGCATCACAAACCAGCCGTCTAGCTGACTGAGCTAAACCAGCCCTGGCTGAGAACAGCCAAGAGAATGAAACTGGCTCTCTGCAATCATTGGTAATCCCCTCACACTGGCATTCACAAGCCCTGATGTAAAGAGGAGGAGGAACGGTGTGTGTCACAGGCCTGACCGATGTGTCAGTGACCCCGTGAGACAGTGTTGGGGGTCACAGGCCTTCTACTCCTTGCAGAGTTTGTTAAACAGATGGGACTCCTCTGCCCCGTGTTGGTTTATTGATGCTTTCATCTGCCTGAGTCAGGGAGACAGCCAAGATAAACAACAGGTCACTTCCTGACTGCACCATTCACAGCATTGCCCAGTGAACAGCATCTGGACACAAATCCATACCTGGTCGCTGCCGGCGGGTACTCGTCGTGAAGGCTTGGGGGGGGGCTCCATTCCCGGGGGGGGGCTCCGATGGGGTCTGGCCCGCGATCGGGGCTCACCGATCGGCGGGCCGGCCTCTCCCCCCCCCCCCCCGGGCCTGCTTCCTTGCGCAACCAGCCCCAGAATCCCTGCGCCATGTTTGGTGAGGGGCCGGAGCGCATGCGTCGATTGGCACTGACGCCATGCCGAGGCCCCGCCCCTGTAAATCGCACGGCGATCCTGCTAACCCCACGGAGGGGGGAGAATAGGGGTCTGGGAACGGGTGCCGACGCCGGGGTCAAACACTCTGGTTTCTACTCCGGCGTCGGCACTTAGACTCCCGTTGGAAGAATCCCGCCCACAATCTCTTCCCTCCCCATTCCCCCCCAACAATAACCTTCCCCATTCCCCCCAACAATAACCCTCCCCATTCCCCCCAACAATAACCTTCCCCATTCCCCCCCAACAATAACCCTCCCCATTCCCCCAACAATAACCATCCCCATTCCCCCCAACAATAACCCTCCCCATTCCCCCCAACAATAACCCTCCCCATTCCCCCCAACAATAACCCTCCCCATTCCCCCCAACAATAACCTTCCCCATTCCCCCCAACAATAACCTTCCCCATTCCCCCCAACAATATTCCCCCAACAATAACCCTCCCCATTCCCCCAACAATAACCCTCCCCATTCCCCCCAACAATAACCCTCCCATTCCCCCCAACAATAACCTTCCCCCATTCCCCCCCAACAATAACCTTCCCATTCCCCCCCAACAACAACCTTCCCCATTCCCCCCAACAATAACCTTCCCCATTCCCCCCAACAATAACCTTCCCCATTCCCCCCAACAATAACCCTCCCCATTCCCCCAACAATAACCCTCCCCATTCCCCCAACAATAACCCTCCCCATTCCCCCAACAATAACCCTCCCCATTCCCCCCAACAATAACCTTCCCCATTCCCCCCCCAACAATAACCCTCCCCATTCCCCCCCCAACAATAACCCTCCCCATTCCCCCCAACAATAACCTTCCCCATTCCCCCCAACAATAACCTTCCCCATTCCCCCCAACAATAACCCTCCCCATTCCCCCCACAATAACCTCCCCATTCCCCCCCCAACAATAACCTTCCCCATTCCCCCCCAACAATAACCCTCCCCATTCCCCCCCAACAATAACCCTCCCCATTCCCCCCAACAATAACCTTCCCCATTCCCCCCAACAATAACCTTCCCCATTCCCCCAACAATAACCCTTCCCATTCCCCCCAACAATAAACTCTCCCCATTCCCCCCAACAATAACCTTCCCCATTCCCCCCCAACAATAACCCTCCCCATTCCCCCAACAATAACCCTCCCCATTCCCCCCAACAATAACCTTCCCCATTCCCCCCAACAATAACCTTCCCCATTCCCCCCCAACAATAACCTTCCCCATTCCCCCCAACAATCACTTTGCCATGCTGGGGAGGCGGTGGAGTAGTGGTATTGTCGCTGGACTGGTAACCCAGAGTCATGCTCTGGGGACCCAGGTTCAAATCCCACCACTGCAGATGGTGAAGTCTGAATTCAATTTAAAAAAATCTGGAATTAAAAGTCTGATGACCATAAAACCATTGTCAATTGTCATAAAAATCCATCCGGTTCGCCAATGTCCTTTAGGGAAGGAAATCTGCCGCCCTTACCTGGTCTGGCCTACATCTGAATCCAGACCTACAGCGAAGTGGTTGACTTTTAACTGTCCCTCAAGGAGGGCAGCACGGTGGCCTAGTGGTTAGCACAACCGCCTCACGGCACTGAGGTCCCAGGTTCGATCCCGGCTCTGGGTCACTGTCCGTGTGGAGTTTGCACATTCTCCCCGTGTCTGCGTGGGTTTCGCCCCCACAGCCCAAAAATGTGCAGAGTAGGTGGATTGGCCACGCTAAATTGCCCCTTAATTGGAAAAAATAATTGGGTAATCTAAATTTTTTTTTAAAACTGTCCCTCAAGGGCAATTATGGATGGGCAATGTGGTAATACCACTGTATATATATGTGTGTGCCTCTATTAGGGGATGTACAATAGTACCGGCTATTACAGGTTTGTCGGTAAGCCCCTGCCGGCTAGCTCCGCCCACAGGAGCAGTATAAATATCCATGAGGTCTCCTGAGCTGCCATTTTACAGCTCCACTTGAGGTAATAACATCTCACGGTAATAAAGCCTCTTTTGTTCCGTTTCGTGTTTCTGTGTGCAATTGTTAGCGCAACAGGCAACAAATGCAGCCTGCGATGTCCATGAACAAATAAAATTCATTAAAATTCATCCCCATGTGGCGCAGCGGTTAGCCCTGTTGCCTCACAGCACCGAGGGTCCCGGGTTCGATCCCGGCTCTGGGTCCCTGTCCGTGTGGAGTTTGCACATTCTCCCCGTGTCTGCGTGGGTTTCACCCCCACAACCCAAGATGTGCAGGGTAGGTGGATTGGCCAGGCTAAATTGCCCCTTAATTGGAAAAATGAATTGGGTATTCTAAATTTATTTTTAAAAATAAATAATTTATCCGCACAATAACTCCCCCCTCCCCCATTCACCTCACCCCTGCCTGCCCGCTCCTCAATAATCTGTTCCCTCAAACAATCCTTGCCCACTTGTCCCAGCGGGCATTGGCTGAATAGGTTACAGCTGCGGCCTGTACCCAAATATCTGCCCTCCTAGCCCGGCAATCGATGCCTTCTGGAGGCAAGGGAATCGAGGTGGGGTTAAAATCAGGATAGAAAAAGAGAAAGCAATTCAGAGTGAGTGAAAGAAACTTGAGGGAGAGAGAGTGGAAGAGAGAGAGAGAGTGGAAGAGAGAGTGGGAGAGAGAGAAAGAGAGGGAGTTGGAGAGAGAAAGAGAGAGAGAGAGAAAGAGAGTGGGAGAGAGAGAGTGGAAGAGAGAGTGGGAGAGAGAGAGAGTGGAAGAGAGAGTGGGAGAGAGAGAGAGTGGAAGAGAGAGTGGGAGAGAGAGAGTGGAAGAGAGAAAGAGAGAGAGTGAGAGAGAGAGAAGGAAAGAGAGAGTAGGAGAGAGAGTGGGGGAGGGAGAGAGAGTGGAAGAGAGAGTGGGAGAGAGAGAAAGAGAGGGGGTTGGAGAAAGAGAGAGCGAGAGAAAGAGAGAGAGAAAGAGAGAGAGAGAGAGTGAGAGAGAGAAAGAAAGAGAGAGAGTGGGAGAGAGAAAAAGAGAGTGGGAGAGAGAAAGAGTGGGAGAGAGAAAGAGAGAGTGGAAGAGAGAAAGAGAGAGAGTGAGTGAGAGAGAGAAAAAAAGAGAGAGTGGGAGAGAGAGTGGGGGAGAGAGAGAGAGAGAGTGGAAGAGAGAGTGGGAGAGAGAGAAAGAGAGGGGGTTGGAGAGAGAAAGAGAGAGCGAGAGAGAGAGAGAGTGAGAGAGAGTGAGAGAGAGTGAGAGAGAGAGAAAGAAAGAGAGAGAGAAAGAGAGAGTGGGAGAGAGAAAAAGAGAGAGTGGGAGAGAGAAAGAGAGAGTGGAAGAGAGAAAGAGAAAGAGTGAGTGAGAGAGAGAAAGAAAGAGAGAATGGGAGAGAGAAAGCAGGAGAGTGGGAGAGAGAGAGAGATTGGAAGCGAGGGCAGAAGGGAGAGAAGGAATTAGTTCAACCCCTCTCATGTCCACCCGCACTCTCATCCTCCCTGATCTTGTGATGAAATGTCAGTAGAGCACAGGGCGAATGGGCCTCGATAACCGGGCCATGAACTCTGACCCTTCCTGGATCAGCTATATAAACCCACAATGTCAGGGGTAGCCAGCTATGATTTGCAATAAAAACAAATAATTTTCAGTGCATTGCAGTTTTTTTTAATAAAAGGGGAGATCCTGCCTTACACATCACCATGAGTTTTGCAATCATTGGGTGTGTTATTTTTCCAGTAACATTCAGAATTCCCAGGGCGGCGCAGTGGTTAGCCCTGCTGCCTCACAGCACCGAGGACCCGGGTTCGAATCCCGGCCCCAGGTCACTGTCCATGTTGAGTTTGCACATTCTCCCCGTGTCTGCGTGGGTCTCACCCCCCCATAGCCCAATGATGTGCTGATTGGGTGGATTGGCCACGCTAAATTACCCCTTAATTGGAAAAAACATAATTAGGTACTCTGGCCAGAGGAATATTGGCAGAGGAAGAGACGCAGAAACTCACTCGGCCGCCAGTACATCAGGATCCGCGATACAAACAGACCTGATATTTATAGTCTGACAGACTGTGCAATTAAGAAGAATTGATAACTGCACCACCCCAGTGTGTGGTGAGCTGGGAATGCGGTACGATCAAATTCCCTCTCTGCCTCTCATCTCTATTACGATGCTTCTTAAAACTCGCCTCCTTGGCCAAGCTTTCAGTCACTTGTCCCTGTTGGGCGTGGTCTTCCAGCCCTTCACACGGATCTTCCAGTCCTGCCCCCCCCCCCCCACTAACTTTGTTAGGGGTGCTATATAAATGCAGGTTAGTGCTGTGGCTCACACACAATCCCCAGTCAGAGCTGTGGCTGCGGTGGCCCGGTCGATATGGTCGAAGGACTCGGCCATTGTCCAGTGGGCCCGCTGGAGAAGGAACTGGTGCCCGGGTGCAGATCGGGCGAAGCCTTCTGCGGTTGAACAGACGGCCAACATTTCGCATTTTAGGCTCAGGACCCTGGGGGCTGGTTGAAAGTGCAGCCCGGACACTGTGTGGATCCGAGTGGGAGAGGAGAGGGAGGGAGGTGGGCATGGGAGGAACACATGGAGACACAAGGCTGATGGGGGACTGAAGGCGTAGCCTTTTGCCCTTTGCTCAGTCGGGCGGCTGCCGTGCCAATCTGGCAACGCTCAAAGCCGGGATACTCATGTGTCCAATGGAATGTTGAGCACCGCCAAACTCTGTACAGATTTCCTGGGCCAAAAAGGGAAATTTTCAGATTCCTACATCCTGCTCCCCTGTTGCATCTATCCTGAATCTGCCTCACTCACTCCTCATAGCTGCCATTTGGCCCACCCTTTCCGTGCTATCTCTTTGAAAGAGCTGTCCAATCAGTTTCTCCCCTTTCATTATCTATCCAGTTCCCTTTACAAAATCACGACAGAATATGTCCCCCCCCCCCCCCCCCTCCTCCAATTAAGGGGGCAATAGAGGCTGGTTTAGCACAGTGGGCTAAACAGTTGGCTTGTAATGCAGAACAAGGCCAGCAGCGCGGGTTCAATTCCCGTACTGGCCTCCCCGAACAGGCGGCGGAATGTGGCGACTAGGGGCCTTTCACAGTAACTTCATTTGAAGTCTACTTGTGACAATAAGCGATTATTATTATTATATAACAGTGGTTAGCACTGTTGCTTCGCAGCCTCCAGGGTCCCGGGTTCGATTCCCGGCTTGGGTCACTGTCTGTGCGGAGTCTGCACGTTCTCCCCGTGTCTGCGTGGGTTTCCTCCGGGGGCACCAGTTTCCTCCCACAAGTCCCGAAAGACGTGCTTGTTAGGGAATTTGGACATTCTGAATTCTCCCTCCGTGTACCCGAACAGGTGCTGGAATGTGGCGACTAGGGGCTTTTCACAGTAACTTCATTGCAGTGTTAATGTAAGCCGACTTGTGACACTAATAAAGATTGTTATTATTGTTAATTTAGTGTGGCCAATCCACCTAACCTGCACATCTTGGGTTGTGGGGGTGAAACCCACGCAGACACGGGGAGAATGTGCAAACTCCACACGGACAGTGACCCAGGGCCGGGATCGATCCCGGGTCCTCGGTGCCGTGAGGCAGCAGTGCTAACCCACTGCGCCACCGTGCCGCCCAAATTAATGCTCTATCAATTGTTCCTTTTAAATCTGAGATTGGTACCTTTTTTGTTAATCAAAGGTGCTGAGGGATATGGAGCAATGGTCGATGATGTTAGGTCGCAAGTAATCTTATTGCTTGAAGGAACAGAGCTAAAGCGGAGTCTGCACATCCTCCCCGTGTGTGTGTGGGTTTCCTCCGGGTGCTCCGGTTTCCTCCCACAGTCATAAAGATGTGCAGGTTAGGTGGATTGGCCATAATAAATTGCCCTTAGTGTCCAAAATTGCCCTTAGTGTTGGGTGGGGTTACTGGGTTATGGGGATACGGTGGAGGTGTTGACCTTGGGTCAGGTGCTCTAAGAGCCGGTGCAGACTCGATGGGCCGAATGGCCTCCTTCTGCACTGTAATTTCTATAAAGAGGTTTAAATGGCTTCCTCTTGCTCCAATGCAGCTAAGTCTCTCTTTAACCCTCCCTGTTCGAAGTGGAACAACCCCAGTGATGCACAATCAATGGACACGAAACGTAGATAAAATCCGAACGATAGGGTTTAGTACACAAGAAGTGTGCCCGGCAGCAAACGTACAGGAGAATGGCCGACTGCCGGGGAACACGGGTTCTTATACCCCACCTCGTAGGCGGAGCTACCTACCTCTCAGCCAATAGGCTGAGAGGCACATGACATACCTGGGCCAATGGGCAGCGAGTCCTCTGCACCAATGGCAGCTCACACTTCCAGGTACCGTAATACCCCTAGTCATACTACCACACCCAGTTTCTCTTGTCTTGCTGTTAACCAAAATGCCAAATTGTGCCACCAGTCACTGCAAATGCCATCATGGTGTAAAGAAAATCTGACGGCACTATTTGCAGGGAGATTAAGGAAGTTCTCCCCTGTGTCCAAGTTGGTATTTATCCCTCAATTAACATCACTCATAGAAACACGGAAAATAGGAGCAGGAGGAGGCCATGTGGCTCCTCTCCCCACACCCCTCGATGCCTGCTCCGCCGTTCAATATGATCATGGCTGATCCCAGCACCACATTCCTGCGCTCTCCCCACACCCCTCGAAGCCTTGAGAGGCCTTGAACTCTTATCTAGTTCCTTCTTAAATATATTCAGTGACTTGGCCTCCAGCCTCTGTGGCAGAGAATTCCACAGGTTCACTGCCCTCTGAGAAGAAATTCCTCCTCATCTCAGTCCTAAATGGTCTACCCCCCCCCCATCCTGAGATTGCAACCCCTTGTTCTAGAGCCCCCCCACCCCCCACAGCCAGAGGAAATCATCCTCCCTGAATCCAGTCTGTCAGAATTTTATACGTTTCAATCAGATCCCCTCTCACTCTTCTAAACTCCCCCCCCCCCAAATAGACGATCCCTCGATTAACTCCAATGTAGATTACCTAGACTCGATCTGTTGGCTGTCTATGGGATCTTACTGTGCGCACATTGACGGTGGGGAGTCCCACAGCGGGACGGCGACTACACTTAAAAATAAACTAGTCGTAATGGCTGTCAGACCACTTGAGACGGTGGAAGGTTCGACGTGGAGCTGTGCCTTTTCCAGACCAGAGTGTTCATGGCTATGGCCCCTGCTACTTTCCTAAAGTTTGCTGCCTACCTCCAACTCCAAAAGTATATTTTTTTTTTGGGGGGGGGGGGGGGGGGGGGGTGGAGGAACTTGGTCCTAGGGGAACCTGGGGTTGGGAATATTTGGTTTTGTTAAATTCCAGTTGGCAGGGAAAATAAAACCAATCAAACAAACAAACAAAATCTCTCTCTCTCTGCCTTAATCCGTGAAAAAGAATAGGAGAGGACACATCCCATTGCTGTATCAGTACACATAAATAAGCCCCAGTCTATCCTGGGGATCTGGCTAGAGTGATCAGGGGATAGATACACTGTGAAGTATTGGATTTTCACAGTAACTTCATTGCAGTGTTAATGTAATCCTACTTGTGACACTTTTAAATATTATTCTTCTTCTTCCATAAACTTCCAGTTGTGCAATTTACAGATTAAACATTCTCTGTGACTAGCCCCCTGTGAAATTGTGTGCTTATTTCGTCCTGGTGAAGCTGGGGGGGGGGGGGGTTGCTACAGAACACTCCACAATCCCCCACCCACCCCAGAGAAACAATAAAATGATGTTAAGTTTGTATCACCTAATGTAAGACGTTACTGACTCACTTGTGTGTCTCTCAGCTGGCAGCAATTGTCTCTGAGCTGATTCCTAGCGGCAGTCCTGCGTCTCCAGATCTGGATTCTGCTCCACTCTCTCTCAGTCAGGGTCTGGAGATCCGAAACTCTGCTGTTTGGGTTACAGAGGAACGGAAGTGGGAGGGAATCGAAACGATTTTGGCTCTCCACCCACCCCCTGGCTGAAAGAGGCAAAGAGGGAGGGAGGAATCAGGCCAAAGTTTAAAAGGAGACATTTCTGAAGGGATAAACAGTTCCAAAAAAAAAGAGTTGGAAGAAAACTTTGGAGGAGGGAAACGTTTGTCAAATCATACCCAATAAAAAGTGGGAGGGGGGAAAAAAAGTTTACAAAGTGTGCCAATAAAATGTTCAATCGGGGAGAAAAAAAAGTTCAAGTTTGAAACTTTGTTTTGTTTGAAAAGAGGAGATTGTGCAAGGGAGTAAGTTTGAAGTGGAAATGGAGAGATTAAGGGGCAGTATTCCTGTCCAGTGAACTGCAGATTCCTCAAAGATCAAATTGAATTCTGCTTCCATCTGATCCTAAACTTCAAACATTAATCACCAAAACCTTCCTCTATCTCCCTCAGCTCTGTCAATTCGAGATTAAATACTATTCCTCATTAATTAATCAGTCATCCTGGTCCAAACCATTTGGCTATTTCAACATCTCACACAGTGTAAACACGAGAATTGATATTGAACTGCACACAGCTGCCAACTTTCCATTCCAATGTTTTATTTTGCTCTCTTTTGCTTCCCCTGCCTTTAGCTCCTTGCCCCCCTCTGCCCAGATCATCCTCCATTCTGCTACACCAGCTGATTTCCAATATAGAATCAGAATATTTTAAACTGCCGCCCCTCCCCTTTCCATGTTCTCCCTTCCTATATTTCTATTCCTTTGTCCCTCTCCCATCCCCTTGTTTTCTCCCCATTTCCCCTCAGCGCCTTCCCATTCTCTATTTTCCTCCTTTTCGCCCCGTCCCCATTTCTTTCCCAAACCCTGCCCTCCCATGACCCCTTCTATTCCCTGTGCCATCTCCCATTCCCGATTCCTTCCATTCCCTCTATTCCCCCCATTCCCATACTCCCTCTCTTATTCCATCTATCACCAATTCCCCTCCCGTTACCGGCCCCTCTCTCTTGTTTCCTTCTCTCTTTCCCTCTATCCCATTCTCTCTCCCATTCCCCTCCCTGTCCAACAACTGGCTCCTAATTTGTGTCTTTGTTTGTATATTCATTCCCTATTCTCCTGCCATTCCCATTGACTCTCCTATTCCCTCCCATTTACTATTCTTCTCCCATTCCCTACACTCACAACCCTCCCATTCCCATTCTTGTTTCCATTCCCATTCTCCCTATTCATTTCCCATTCCCTATTCTTCTCCCTTTCCCTAAATGGCCACCCATTCCCTAATCTCCTATCCCTAAATCCACACCCATTCACAAATCTCCCATTCCTAAACCCCCACCCATTCCCTAAACCCCCATCCATTCCCTAAACCTCCATCCGTTCCCTAATCTCCCATTCCCTAATCTCCTATTCCCTAATCTCCCAATCCCTAATCTCCCATTCCCTAATCTCCCATTCCCTAAACCCTCACCCATTCCCTACTGCCCATTCCCTAAACTCCCACCCATTCCCTAATCTACCAATCCCTAAACTCTCATTCCCTAAACTCCCTCCCATTCCCTACTGTCCCATTCCCTAAACTCCCACCCATTCCCTAATCTCCCAATACCTAATCTCCCATTCCCTAAATCCCCACCATTCCCTAACCTCCCATTCCCTAATCTCCCATTCCCTAAACACTCAACCATTCCCAATTTCCCATACCCTAATCTCCCATTCCCAATTTCCCATTCCCTAATCCCCCATTCCCTAAATCCCCACCCATTCCCTAATCTCCCATTCCCTAAATCCCCACCCATTCCCTAATGTCCCATTCTCTAAATCCCCACCCATTCCCTAACCTCCCATTCCCTAAAACCCCACCCATTCCCTAATCTCCCATTCCCTAAATCCGCACCCATTCCCTAATCTCCCATTCCCTAAACCCCCACCCATTCCCTAATCTCCCATTCCCTAAACCCCCACCCATTCCCTAATCTCCCATTCCCTAATGTCCAATCCCTAAACCCCCACCCATTCCCTAATCTCCCATTCCCCAATGACCCATTCCCTAATCTCCCATTCCTGTTCCATGATTTTGGGAGTAACGTCGCCCCCTGGTGTTAACCGGGCCTCACTGCACCGGTTATTTTTCCCGTGCCGCACGCGCAGTTCCGAGCCGCGAGCCCCGCCCCCTCATGCACGCGCACGCGCAGTAAAGGTCACGGACCCGCTAGCACATGCGCGGCACGGGGCGACGAGGCAGACACCCGGCGGCCGAATTCGGAGCGGACAGCATCAGCATCCCGGTCAGAGCAGGATGATCATCCCGGTTCGCTGCTTCACCTGCGGCAAGGTGGTGGGAAACAAGTGGGAGGCGTATCTGGGGCTGCTGCAGGCCGAGTACACAGAGGGGTAAGTGAACGGGAGGCCTGCGGCCTAGTGTACAACAACAACCCTAACAACAACAACCAAACAACCATAACAACAACAACACCCACCCCCAACCCCAATAACAACAACCCCCACCAACAACCCCCACCCCCCAACACCAATCCCCACTCCCAACAACCCCACCCACACCAACAACCCCCACTCCCCACCCCCACCACCAACCCCCACCAACACCAACCCCCACTCCCCACCCCCAACAACACCACCCCCACACCCCAATAACAACAACCCCCACTCCCCACCACAACCCTAACAACAACAACCCCGCTCCATCCCCAAACCCCACCCCCAACAACCCACCCCCACCCACAACAACCCCAACCCACCCAACAACAACAACCCCCATCCCCAGCTCCAACACGGTAGCACAGTTTAGCACTGTTGCTTCACAGCTCCAGGGTCCCAGGTTCGATTCCCCGCTGGGTTACTGCCCGTGCAGAATCTGCACGTCCTCCCCGTGTCTGTGTGGGTTTCCTCCGGGTGCTCCGGTTTCCTCCCACAGTCCAAAAATTTGCAGGTTAGGTGGATTGGCTGTGCTAAATTGCCCTTAGTGTCCAAAACGTTTGGGTGGGGTTACCGGCTTGTGGGGATAGGATGGCGGTGTGGGCTTAAGCTCTTTCCATGGGGCCAGTGCAGACTCGATGGGCCGAATGGCCTCCTTCTGCACTGTTAATTTTATGAACACCACACTGTTTAAAACAGCACCTTTCCCAAAGTATAGGGGAGCTGGTGAAAGGGCCCTTTAAATGATAGCATTGCGGGAGGTGAGCTTCAATTTTAATAATAATAAGCTTTATTAGTGTCACAAGTAGGCTTACATTAACACTGCAATTAAGTTACTGTGAAAAGCCCCTCGTCGCCACATTCCGGCGCCTGTTTGGGTACACAGAGGGAGAATGTCCAATTCACCTAACAAACGTGTCTTTCGGGACTTGTGGGAGGAAACCGGAGCACCCGGAGGAAACCCACGCAGACACGGGGAGAACGTGCAGACTCCGCACAGACAGTGACCCAAGCTGGCAATCCAACCTGGGACCCTGCTGCTGTGAAGCAGCAGTGCTAAACTGTGCTACCGTGCCGCCTGAATACCCTCACTGAGGCACCTGTCAATTCCACTCAAAGAGGGTGGCAGAACTTTAGAGATTGTCTTTGCAAATGGCAGTCTATGTTGGATGAGTTGTAAATTTTAGATCTGAGATTGGAACGAAACGTATGAAGAGATTAATCCATCATGGGCAAATATAGAATCCCTACGGTGCAGAAGGCAGCCATTTGGCTCTTTGAGTCTGCACCGACCATCTGAGAGCACCCTACCCAGGCCCACTCCCCCGCCCTATCCCTGTAACCCCACCTTGGAGCATTTTAGCACGGCCATTCCACCTAACCCGCACATCTTTGGACTGCGGGAGGAAAGCGGAGCACCCGGAGGAAACCCACGCAGACACTGGGAGAAGGTGCAGACTCCGCACAGGCAGTCACCTAAGGCGGCACGGGGAGGACGTACAAACTCTACACAGTCGCCCGAGGCTGGAATCGAACCCAAGTCTCGGTCGCTGTGAGGCAGCTGCACTAACCACTGCTGAAGTGAATGGATGGAATTCAGTCACTGATCAGTCATGATCTCGCTGAACAGACCCAAGAGGCTGGGTGACTTCCTCCTATTATCATTTTAAAGTCATACATCTGGACGTCCTCACTGAACCCCTTTTAATCAAGTTGAAATAATTATTAGATTGCTCTCTCTTTAGCCCTCTACGCTCAGAGGAATACAGGCCTGCCACCCAACCTTGTGAGTTGATCCTTTAGGAAGCGAGGTGTGGACTCAGCATTAACCTGTTACTGATCATTTGTTTGCAGCGATGCACTCGATGCTCTGGGCCTGAAGCGTTACTGCTGCAGGCGGATGCTGCTGTCCCACGTGGATCTGATCGAAAAACTCTTGAACTACGCACCCCTGGAGAAGTGATGGTTTTTGGATCGCGATGATGCAAAGTGTTCGTCGAACCCTTTCTGGTTTGCTGCCGTGGCTCTTGCACGTGGATCAAAATCGTCTGCCGTGTAATCCACCTAATCATCTGTTGTGTAATTGTTATGGACTGGCGGAAGAGAATGTTTTCATTTTGTAATTACCTTGTGAATAAAATGGGGATTTGACTCAAAGTTTAAAGTAAAGTGTTTTTGTACAGATGTGCTGCATATTTCAAGGGGATGTTCATGAAAGGTTCACCTCTGATTTGGATTGTTAGTAAGGGAGAGATTGCCTTGGTGGATCTATTTTTTTAAAACACTAAATATAAAAATAAATCTTTATTGTCACAAGTAGGCTTACATTAACACTGCAATGAAGTTATGCTGGAAATACTTTGCTTGAAGGAGTATCTGGAGAGGAAACCAGTGTTAATGTTTTGGGGCCTGTGACCTTTCATCAGGACTGGGAAGAATTAGAGATGCGATTGGTTTTGAGCGAGGGCTGGATGGGATGAGGATGTGATTATGGAAGACCTGGAGTATGCCTTGTTGCGTCTCTATTTCCTCCCCTTGTGTTGTGCTGGTTACAGATTGAAAACAGCCGTTTTGTCATTGTTTACAGTAGGGTATCACGGTGGTGCAGTGGTTAGCACTGCTGCCTCGCGGCGCTGAGCACCTGGGTTTGATCCTGGGTCACTGTCCGTGTGGAGTTTGCACATTCTCTGCGTGGGTCTCACCCCCACACCCCAAAGATGCGCAGGTTAGGTGGATTGGCCATGCTAAATTGCCCCTAAATTGGCAATAAAGAATTGGGCACTCTAAATTTTTTTTTTAAAGATTGTTTGAAGTAGAAAGTCGCTAACTATTTAGTTATAGATTTCTCTTCTAACCCCACATCCACTTTTATAATAAATACTAACCCTAATTCCCCTTTAGAATCATAAAATTGGTACTTTGCATCAGTATTCACCAAAGAGAAGGAATTGGTGGATGTTGAGTCTGGCAAAGGGTGTGTAGACAGCCTGGGTCATATTGAGATCCATAAAGACGAGGTGTTGGGCTTCTTGAAAAATATTACTGTGAATAAGTCCCCAGGGATCTACCCCAGAATACTGAAGGAGACTACAGATGAAATTGCTGAGGCCTTGACAGAAATCTTTGGATCCTCACTGTCTTCAGGTGATGTCCCGGATGACTGGAGAATAGCCAATGTTGTTCCTTTATTTAAGAAGGGTAGCAACAATAATCCAGGGATCTACAGGCGAGTGAGCCTTACGTCAGTGGTAGGGAAATTACTGGAGAGAATTCTTCGAGACAGGATCTACTCCCATTTGGAAGCAAGGGGTCATATTAGCGAGAGGCAGCATGATTTTGTGAAGGGGAGGTCGTGTCTCAGTAACTTGATAAGAGTTTTTCGAGGAGGTCACAAAGATGATTGATGCAGGTAGGGCAGTGGATGGTGTCTATATGAACTTCAGTAAAGCCTTTGACAAGGTCCCTCATGGCAGACTGGTACAAAAGGCGAAGTCACACGGGATCAGAGGTGAGCTGGCAAGATGGATACAGAACTGGCTCGGTCAAAGAAGGCAGAGAGTAGCAATGGAAGGGTGCTTTTCTGATTGGAGGGCTGTGACTAGTGGTGTTCTGCAGGGATCAGTGCTGGAACCTTTCCTGTTCGTAGTGTGTATATATAAACGATTTGGAGGAAAATGTAACTGGCCTGATTAGTAAGTTTGCGGACGACACAAAGGTTGCTGGAATTGCGGTTAGCGATGAGGACTGTCAGAGTATACAGCAGGATTTATATCATTTGGAGAGATGGCAGATGGCGTTTAATTCAGACAAATGTGAGGTGATGCATTTTGGAAGGTCTAATACAGGTAGGGAATATACAGTGAATGGTAGAACACTCGAGTATTGACAGTCAGAGAGATCTTGGTGTACAGGTCCACAGGTCACTGAAAGAGGCAACACATGTAGAAGGTAGTCAAGAAGGCATACGGCATGCTTGCCTTCATTGGCTGGACCGTTGAGTATAAAAATTGGCAAGTCATGTAGCTGTATAGAACCTTAGTTAGGCCACACTTGGAGTATAGTGTTCAATTCTGGTCGCCACACTACCAGAAGGATGTGGAGGCTTTAGAGAGGGTGCAGAAGAGATTTACCAGAATGTTGCCTGGTATGGAGGGCATTAGCTATGAGGAGAGGTTGAATAAACTCAGGTTTGTTCTCACTGGAACGAAGAAGGTTGAGGGGCGACCTGATAGAGATCTACAAAATTATGAGGGACATAGACTGAGTGGATAGTCAGAATTTTCCCAGGGTAGAGGGGTCAATTATTAGGGGGCATAGGTTTAAGGTGCGAGGGGCAAGGTTTAGAGGAGATATACGAGGCAAGTTATTTACACAGAGGGTAGTGGGTGCCTGGAACCTGCTGTCAGAGGAGGTAGTGGAAGCAGGGACGATAGTGACATTTAAAAGGCATCTTGACAAATACATGAATAGGATGGGAATAGAGGGATACGGAAGTGTAGAAAATTTTAGTTTAGATGGGTAGCATGGTCGGCGCAGGCTTGGAGGGCCGAAGGGCCTGTTCTTGTGCTGTACTTTTCTTTGTGGCCATTCGGCCCATCGTGTCTGCACTAACCCTCTGAAAGAGCACCCAACCTAGGCCCACCCCACAAAACCTGCACATCTTTGAACAGTAAGGGGCAATTCAGCACGGCCAAGCCACCTACCCTGCACATCTCTGGACTGTGGGAGGAAACCGGAGCACTAGGAGGAAACAGGCAGACACGGGGAGAAAGTGCAAACTCCACAAAGACAGTCACCCAAAGCCAGAATCAAATCTGGGTCGCTGGCGCTGTGCTGCCCTTTAGGTGCTGTTCATGATATATATTCGGTCCAAGTCATAAATTGAGGTTGTGTTGAGTGTTCTCAATCTGCACTGCCCCCTGGAGAGGGACTAATGTGGGACATGTCTGTTAAGAAGGTGAATTCCAATCGACGTTCTAAAAAACTGCAATTAAATTCAGACACCAGTAAACTAGTTTATTAATAATTCATCTTTATTAGTGTCACATTTATTGACTACAGCTCCGCCTTCAACACCATAATCCCAGCCAAGCTCATATCAAAGCTCCAAAACCTAGGACTTGGCTCTCCACTCTGCAACTGGATCCTTGACTTTCTGACCAACAGACCACAATCAGTAAGAATGAACACCAACTCCTCCTCCACAATAGTCCTCAATACCGGTGCCCCTCAAGGCTGCGTACTTAGCCCCCTACTCTACTCCCTGTACACACACGACTGCGTGGCAAAACTTGGTTTCAACTCCATCTACAAGTTTGCTGATGATACGACCATAGTGGGCCGGATCTCGAATAACGACGAGTCAGAATACAGGAGGGAGCTAGAGAACCTAGTGGAGTGGTGTAACGACAACAATCTCTCCCTCAATGCCAGCAAAACTAAAGAGCTGGTCATCGACTTCAGGAAGCAAAGTACTGAACACACCCCTGTCAGCATCAACGGGGCTGAGGTGGAGATGGTTAGCAGTTTCAAATTCCTAGGGGTGCACATCACCAAAAGTCTGTCCTGGTCCACTCACGCCGACGCTATCACCAAGAAAGCACAACAGCGCCTATACTTCCTCAGGAAACTAAGGAAATTCGGCATGTCCACATTAACCCTTACCAACTTTTTCAGATGCACTATAGAAAGCATCCTATCGGGCTGCATCACAGCCTGGGTATGGCAACTGCTCGGCCCAGGACCGCAAGGAACTTCAGAGAGTCGTGAATACCGCCCAGTCCATCTCACAAACCTGCCTCCCATCCATGGACTCCATCTACACCTCCCGCTGCCTGGGGAAAGCGGGCAGCATAATCAAGGATCCCTCCCACCCGGCTTACTCACTTTTCCAACTTCTTCCATCGGGCAGGAGATACAGAAGTATGAGAACACGCATGAACAGACTCAAAAACAGCTTCTTCCCCACTGTCACCAGACTCCTAAATGACCCTCTTATTGACTGACCTCATTAACACTACACCCTGTATGCTTCATCCGATGCCAATGCTTATGTAGTTACATTGTATATCTTGTGTTGCCCTATTATGTATTCTCATGTATTTTCTTGAATTTTGTTTAATTCCCTTTTCTTCCATGTACTGAATGATCTGTTGAGCTGCTCGCAGAAAAATACTTTGCACTGTACCTCGGTACACGTGACAATAAACCAATCCAATCCAAGTAAGCTTGCATTAACACTGCAATGAAGATACTGTGAAAATCCCCTAGTCTCCACATTCCGGCACCTGTTCAGGTACACAGAGGGGGAATTCAGAATGTCCAATTCACCTAACAAGCATGTCTTTTGGGACTTGTGGGAGGAAACCCACGCAGACATGGGGAGAGGATCTTTACACTTGGAGAGATAGAACCAGAGGGCAAATAAGAGGGGGGGGGGGGGGGGGGGGGGGGGAACTAATCTCATTTTAGTCAGAGATTAGGCGAATTTTCTTCGGAGTCTGGAACTCCTTTCTCCAGAGAGCAGTGAAGACCGGGTCAGTGAATACGTTCAAGACGGAGGGAGATAAATTAGGTTATCAGGGGGACAATGTGGGGCCACAATGGGATCAGCCACGATCGTACGGAATGGCAGAGCAGGCAACTCACTACTTTGAAACAACAGGATTTTTTTCCCATGTTTCCCCAAGGGTGTAGGCCATAAGTTAACATTTGTCCAAAAGATGTAGTTACATTGTATATCTTGTGTTGCCCTATTATGTATTCTCATGTATTCAATGTTCAATGTTCATGTGGGAATTAATCTTTCCAGCACCTCAGCGTACGAGCCTAACGGCATACGAGCCTGTCTTACAGCACGAGTAGTGGGCAAGGTCGGTAATCTACAACTTCCATCAATTATAGTTTGAAAATATGTTTTGTGGTTTATAATCTGTAAGGGCGCTAATTGGTCGTAACGAGGACCAGCCAGGAAGGGCCATAAGAGAATTGGATTTAATCTAATATCGTGCATCTTCCATAGCTTTAATTTAAAAGGGTAAGTCATGGCAGGAGAACTCAAAGCCTTGGATTGCTCCTCCTGCTCCACGTGGGAAGTCGGGAACATTTCCAATGACCGAGCCCAGCAGGAAGTGTCTCCAGCTACAGCTCCGGGAAGCCCGGGTTTCGGAGTTGGAGCGGCGGCTGGGGACACTGTGGAGCATCGGGGAGGCAGAGAGAGGTGGTCACACCACAGACTCAGCTGGCAAGAAAGGAATGGGCGACCACCAGCCAGAGCAAGAGAGGCAGGCAGTGCAGGAATCTCCTGTGCCATTCCCCTGCAAAACGGATATATCATTTTGGATACCATTGAGGGGAATGGCTTCGGGGGGGAAAGCAGCAGCAGCCAAACTCGTTGCACCGCGGTTGGTTCTGTTACGGAGGGGCGGAGTTAAAAAGTGTGGGAATGCAATAGTTATCAGGGATTCGATTGTAAGGGGGATAGGTAGGCATTTCCGTGGCCACAAATGAGACTCCAGGGTGGTATGTTGCCGCACTGGTGCTAGGGTCAAGGATGTCTCGGAGCGGTTACAGGATATTCTGGAGGGGGAGGGTGAACAGCCAGTGGTCATGGTGCCAACAACATGGGTTAAAAAAAGAGATGAGGTCCTGAAAGCGGAATATAGGGAGTTAGGCAGAAAGTTGAGAAATCGGAGCTCAAAAGGACTCGGGATTACTACCAGTGCCATGTACTACTCAAGATGTATCGGATGAATAGGTGCCTGAAGAGATGGCGTGAGGGGGAGGGTTTCAGATTTCTAGGGCATTGGGACCCCAATTGTTCACATTCTATTTTAATGATTTGGACAAGGGAACTAAATATTATCTCCAAATTTGCAGATGATACAAAAGTTGAGTGGGAGGGGGAGCTGTGAGGAGGATGCAGAGATGCTTCAGCGTAATTTGGACAGGCTCAATGAGTGGGCACATGCAGTATAATGTGGATAAATGCGAGGTGTTCTGCGTTGGCAACAAAAAAAATGGGAAGGCCGATTATTATTTGTTAACAATCTTTATTGTCACGAGTAGGCTGACTTTAACACTGCAAGTTACTGTGAAAAGCCCCAAGTCGCCACACTTTGGCACTGTTTGGGTACAGAGGGAGAATTCAGAATGTCCAAATTACTTTACTTAACAGCACGTCTTTTGGGGCTTGTGGGAGGAAACCCACGCAGACACAGAGAGAACGTGCAGACTCCACACAAAGTGAACCAAGCTGGAATCGAACCTGGGACTGTGAAGCAACAGTGCTAACCACTGTGCCACCCACAGAGAATGGGTGTAAATTGAGAGATGTGGATAGTCAGAGAGACCTTGATGTCCTTGTGCAGTCGCTGAAGGTAGGCGTGCAGGCAGTAAAGAAGGCAAATGGTATGTGGGTCTTCGTAGCAAGATGATTTGAGCATAGCAATAGATGTTTTACTGCAATTGTGTAGGGCATTGGTGAAGCCATACTTGAAGTATTGTGCGCAGTTTTGGTGTCCTTAGAAGAATTAGGAGCAGGAGTAGGCCATCTGGCCCCTCAAGCCTGCTCCGCCATTCAATGAGATCATGGCTGATCTTTTGAGGACTCAGCTCCACTTTCCGGCCCGAACACCATAACCCTTAATCTTTCTTTCCTTCAAAAAACTATCTTTACCTTAAAAACATTTAATGAAGGAGCCTCAACTGCTTCACTGGGCAAGGAATTCCATAGATTCACAACCCTTTGGGTGAAGAAGTTCCTCCTAAACTCAGTCCTAAATCTACTTCCCCTTATTTTGAGGCTATGCCCCCTAGTTCTGCTTTCACCAGCCAGTGGAAACAACCCGCCCGCATCTATCCTATCTATTCCCTTCATAATTTTAAATGTTTCGATAAGATCCCCCCTCATCCTTCTAAATTCCAACGAGTACAGTCCCAGTCTACTCAATCTCTCCTCATAATCCAACCCCTTCAACTCTGGGATTAACCTCGTGAATCTCCTCTGCACACCCTCCAGTCCCAGTACGTCCTTTCTCAAGGAGACCAAAACTGAACACAATACTCCAGGTGTGGCCTCACTAACACCTTATACAATTGCAGCATAACCTCCCTAGTCTTAAACTCCATCCCTCTAGCAATGAGGGACAAAATTCCATTTGCCTTCTTAATCACCTGTAAACCAACTTTCTGTGACTCAGGACGTTCTTGCTATGGAGGGAGGGCAGAGGTTTACCAGGCTGAATCCTGGGATGGTGGGACTGTCATACAAGGAGAAACTAACCCGGTTAGGATTATATTCATTGTTGTTTAGAAGAATATGGGGATTTCATAGTAATTTACAAAATTCTAACAGGATTAGACAGAGTAGATTCAGAAAGAATGTTCCCGATGGTGGGAAAGGCCAGATTAGGGGTCATAGTTTGAGGATAAGGGATAAACCTTTGAGGACTGAGGTGAGGAGAAATAGCTTCCAGTCAAGAGTGGTGAATCTGTGGAATTCACTACCACAGAAAGTAGTTGAGGCCAAAACATTGTGCAGTTTCAAGGAATTAGATATAGCTCTTGGGACTAATGGGATATAGGTGGGAGAAGGCAGGATCAGGGTATTGAACTTGAAGATCAGACATGGTCACAATGAATAGCAGGGCAGCGCAAGGTCGAAGGGCCGAATGGCCTCCTCCTGCTTCTACGAGCCTGGTTAACAGTGTCCCAATTAAGGGACTGGTGTTGGCTGACATTTGCTGCAAGCATTGGTTTGGCAATTAGGTCAAGTTGGAGTCAGGAGAGGTGACTGCATGGTTGGCAACAGTCCAATTCTACATCTACAGAACAAGTAAGAACACCAAGGCACTGATTTGAAGCAGCAATTGCTGTCTCAACGATGTACCACAACAGCATTGCCAATGCTTCAAGCAGTTAGCAATCAGACCTTGCACAAGCTGCGAGTGCTGGACAGTAAATTGCAGAGGGATGACAACTGGCCTTGTGTCTTCTAAACAGTCCCAAGACATGTGGCGAACCAGACATCAGGATGTGAAGAAGCAACACCTGCTCTTTTACGACCCAACAAATTTACTTGTATATTTACCCAAGAGGACATGGCATTCTCGGCCTGAGGCGCAGTCGTCTGCACACTGGGGAGGCGAAATGTGCCTCAGATGGCGGAATTTGAATGGAATAAAAATCTGTAATTAAAAGTCTTAACGATGATCACGAAACCATTGTCGATTCACTGATGCCCCCTTCAGGTGGAAGAACCTGCCACGCTGGTGATTCCAGATCACACACTATGGTTAACTCACACCTGCCCTTAGTTCAATTGTTGTCCAGGCCCCATAGAAGAATAAAAAACCTGTTTAGTAATTATAACAAGAATTATAATAACCTTTATTGGCAGAAGTAAGCTTACATTAACACGGCAATGAAGTTACTGTGAAAAGCCCCCAGTCGCCACACTGCAGCGCCTGTTCGGGTACACAGAGGGAGAATTCAGAATGTCCAATTCACCTAACAAGCACGTCTTTCGGGACTTGTGGGAGGAAAATCGGCGCACCCGGAGGAAACCCACGCAGACACGGGGAGAGTGTGCACATTCCAGACAGTGACCCAGCCGGGAATCAAACCCAGGTCCCTGGTGCTGTGAAGCACTATGCCACCCACTATATGTATGAAGTTAAGCTTCCAGTTGCCTGTCACTTTGTGCTTCATCTTACTCCCCAACCTCATGCATTGTTCCATGATTTATCCAACGTAAGTTAATCAGCTGCCTCCACGGTTTTCATCTCCATTTGCTTTGCGCCATCATCTCATGTCACCCCCCCCCCCCCCCCCGTTATATTCTCCCCAAATATTAACTGAACTCATTCAAGTTATAAAAAAAAAGTTAAAGAAATAGCAAAAGTCAGCCATTCAGCCCTTCGAGACTGCAACCTGCTAACCATCTCTCCCGACAGATGGCGCTTGACCCAAGCGTTTCCACCAAACAGCCACTAAATCTTGGGGGTGGGAAAGTTGACTGATACAGCCAAACTGTTAGAATCCTTAGTGCAGGAGACCCTTCAGCCCATCGAGTCTGCACCGACCCTCTGATAGAGCACCTCACCGAGGCCCAAACCCCACCCAACTATTGGACACTTAAGAGGCAATTTAGCGTGGCCAATCCACCTAACCGGCCCATCTTTGGGTTGTGAGGGCGAAACCCCCAGACATGGGGAGAATGTGCAAACTCCACACGGAGTGACCCAGGGCCGGGATTTGAACCCGGGTCCTCAGCGCCGCAGTCCCAGTGCTAACCACACGCTGTCCCTCAATCCGCCTAACCTGCACATCTTTGGGACTGCTGGAGGAAATCGAGCACCTGGAGGAAACCCACCCAGACATGGGAAGAATGTGCAAACTTCAAAGTCACCAGGAGGTCGGAAATGAACAGGTCCCTGGTGCTGTGAGGCAGCAGTGCTAACCACTGCGACCCACATTAGTTTGCCTGTTCCCCAGACTCTTCGCTTTTATAGGTCCCGTTTTCATCTCAACTTCCACCAACAAACAGGAAGGTTCTCTCAACTGATCCTGCCTAGGACTCTCTCTCTCTCTCTCTTTCCCCCCCCCCCCCCCCCCCCCCCCCCGGGTTAAAGGGCCGATTCTGTATCCATTGTAGAAAGATCCTGAGGGCACTTAACAGGGTGGATGCAGAGATGCTTCCCCTTGTGAACTAGGGGACACAATTTAAGGGGCCCCCATTAAGACGAGGAAGAGGAGAATTTTGCCCCCTAGGTTATGAATCTGCGGAACTCTTCCCCAGCAATAGAGGCAGGGTCATTGAATATTAGGTCAAAAGGTAGAGATTCTTCACGAACAAGGGAGTCAAAAGGGTACCATAGACCTGCTGCACACCCTGAATACGTACCTAGGCCTACCTGATAATCCCATCTAATTTGCACTGTTGGACACTTAAAAGCGGCAATTTAACACGGCCAATTCACCTAACCTGCACATCTTTGGACTGTGGGAGGAGAAAGTGGTAACTCCACACAGTCACCCCGAGGTTAAGAGTCGAATGGCAATGCTAACCACTGTGCCATCCTGGTGGGAATGCAAAATGGAGGCCACAATTGGATTAGCCGTGACTTTATTGATTGGCAGAGCAGACTCCAGGGAGCTGAACAGGGCGTCAGCACACTGAAACAAAGAACTGCACAAGAAAGCGTAAAGTCAAACTTTTATTCTTAATGAATGTCACCATATATAAAAAAAACAAAGCATAATTTACTACACAGTTACAATGTTCGCCAGTCAGTACTTGGGTTTTTTTTAGAAGACCAACATGGCAATCTTAACGTACACTAATATTATTTTAAAAAGATCAATTTTAGGTACAGGTCAGGGCTGTAACAAAGCTTCCGAAATATAACTGTCCCATTAAAAATAAATGGGGTGTTGGGCAAAAAACACAAGTGGAATTTTCACCCCCTGATCCCTAAACAAAATCTTAAGCATATCACAGCGCAGCACCTTGTTCAGACCCAAGGCTGGACACGTGCTTATGGGCATCAGATGGATCAACTCTGCTGACAAACCAGCAGTTGGGACAATGGGCTGATCCTGGTCAGGGAAGGAATTGCAGATAAAACAGCAACCACAATGACCCAGCAGGCTCCCTCACTGGTCTTGGCTCAGTGACAACAAGAGAAGAAATGGCACCCAGTGTAAGTATCGGCAACAACATCCGCGGACCAGCCCACATCCCGATCAACGATGCAGCCAGGGCGGGAAGTGCACCGTACAATTAGAGGGAAAGCGCACAGAGAAAAAGTTAAAACATTCTGCCGAACAAGAAATGCTGTCCAGTCAAATTAAAGCTTGGTCACAGCCCTTGGATATTGTACAGAACCAAAACACCATCTCCACAAGTCAACAAAAAAAAAAGCTGGTACAGCGAGGAGGCACTCCAGGAAGAGTCTTGTCGTTTACAGACTGGATGAACAAGCCGAACCGAACAGGCTGGGCAAACACTAAAGAATGTAGCCACTCAGCTCCCAACTATCAACCCCCGCCCCATAGCTGCACACATCAGGCCTGGGGCAGCTCCAAACTGCAGTAACAGATCACGGGGGCCACAAACAATGTTCCCCAATATTGACCGTCGATCAATTCGGAATTGGCAATCGTCACAGGGTGGGGGCAGTGACTCTCAGCACCAGCTGGTGCAAAGTTGAGCCACATTCATGGAACTCCGTGAAGGGATTTAAGAGTGTCCGTTTCAATTAGCTGCGGTACTGGCCGAGGCTGAACGGGGTGGGGGGGAAAACAGATTGGGTGGGATAAAGAGATTTCAGCCATCAGTGACGGTCGTCAGCCTGCCAATGCTCCCTGGCGCAGACTCTCAAACCATTCCCATCAGGATGGTAACACATGTGTGTGCACTTTAAGTACCCAGCTAGACAATGGTTAACCCAGTATTACAAATGACACCCACTACCAAAAGGTGGGTGTCGCAGTACAAGCCAAGGAGCGAAATGAAACATTAGTGTTTTCAGCCAAAGAAGAAGTCACATGCACCACAGGACCGACAAGTTAAACCCCCTTCCTCAACCTGAATGATGCCTCGCTCAGGAGGTCAGATTCTGCTCAAACAATAACCGTTTAAGATAGCGCTGATTCCCGCTGCGCCGTAACGTATATCCCAGCCATACCAGCATTACTCTGCAAACAGGTGGCGGTGCTGTTTTTTTTGTGTGGGGGAGGGCGAAAGGGAGACGGTAAGATGACGAGTTAAAACCCTCAGTGACTTTTCTTTTACTTGGCAGAACAACCACTTTGCTACCAGGTACAATGGGTCCCACTATCAATGATGTTTAGTTTCGACTTGGAGCAGGTTCAAAACTCCCCGTTTCAACAATCCCTCAATGCCCCCCCCCCCCCCCCCCCCCCCCCCAAAATAACCTCTTGCCGTACAACACATTCCCAATCACTGGGCATCTTCAACATGACCGGCAAAGTTACGCAGCTTTCATGACTTGGCTCTGCCAAGTTTCACAGTAACACTGACTCCTGCAGTGCACAAGACAGACAGGCCGACACAAGCCGTGGGCACGGATGATCAGACCAGGAGACACTCCGTGCACGACGGAAGCACCAGAGAGCCTTGCGCGGGGGATGAATGAGCAGCAGCTACATGGAGCTGGATGCGCAAACCGACGGAGCCATTTCCCGCTAAACATTTACTTGGCAATTGCTCGAGAAACAAAAAGTTAACACTAAACCTCGAGTTCTTTACAACCGAACACAGGAGGACAGATCTTTCAAAAAGTTGTCAATTCATTGGAATAATGTAGAAAAATGATCTAAATACAGGACAAAAGACTAATTAAAGGAGACAAAGAACCGATCACGGCGATGAGCTACAGCTCAACACCAGGGACGCGACTACAGTGCAGCGAGCCACATTTTACAAAATGGCGCTAACGGGAGCCACAATTCAGTACTTAGAGCCAGGGCAACAGGCTGACCATCAGTTGTAGTCTCAGCCCAAAGCGCGACACCTGACCGCCCCCCCCCCCCCCCCCCCCCCCTCTCCAGACTCAGGCGGCTTATACGCCAACAGCAGTTTTAAACACTCTGCACCACACAGAGATGCAGTCCACTCTCGAGACAAAGAATTCTCCAGTCAGGAACAGGGTCCCAAAAAATAAATAAAAAAAAAAACAGAAGAAAGACGCACTTACAAGTTAGAATCGTTTCACTGACTGAAGGATGATTTGCCAAACTGGGGGGGGGAGCCAGCAGAAATCTAAAGTACCATTCTTTTTTTTTTTAAAAAAAACACCAAAATCAAAACAAACTTGATCAGATCTCAACTCCTCCCTGCCAAGGTAGGTATAGGTTAGAATCAGGAATTTACATTAAAATGGCGGCTTCTGTCAGAACAAAAACACAATCAGTACAGCAGCTGGAGAATGGTTCCATAATAGCACAAGTGGCAACTGTTAGAAGTAGAGTTTTCTCTAGATGCCTCCTCTCCCCCCCACCCCCTCCCAGCTCGCATGCCATGCTAACAGACTACAACTGATCAGGGAGAGGAGCAGTCAGCTGCACAACCGATTAACTTTTTAAATCCTGGAAACGTTATCTATATATAGCACACTACAGTGGTCGCACTGGAGACGGAGTGGAGTGGCAAGGACGGAGCACACAGCCGGAGGAGGGGGACGGAGGTGGGCCTAGCGCATCTTGTAGTCGATGGAGCCGGACATCTCGCACAGTTGCCCCTTGAATTCAATGTCGACGGTGAAATCGAGGTCCCGCTGGGAGGGGGGAAAAAAAAGGGGCAACATTTAATTAATTGTTTCCACTTAGAATAAAATCAAGATGCCTGGCGGTGTAGTGCCAATGCAGGAGAGGCACCAGGAAAACACCACTCCCAGTTTTAGATCCCGCTCAAGCGCAAATGGTCAGTTGTCATTAACCTTGTGAAACATTTATTTTTTTGCACCTACTCTGGTTCCTCTATATTGCTTTTGCAAGAGGCCAGAGGTATGCAGAGTACTTAAAACACAGAACAGCTGTAACCTCAGCCGTAAATGTTTCTACGCTCACGTGCTAATGTTTTTTAAACTCACAGTGTTCTTGCTGTTGGGCTTCATGCTGACAGTTCCGAAGATCTCCTCGCCTCGCTTGACTGTCAAGTAATCCTCCATATAAAAAACAGTCTGCTTCCAGTGAGTGTAAGGGGCATCAGGGGCTGCAATTCAAGAGGATTAATGCCGTCAGCACCAGTATAGTTCACCCACAGACAGGAGAGCGCGAGGTTGGATTGGGAGTTGGCGGGTAACTGGCAAGATTGTAACGCTGCCCCCATGGGCACTGCACCCCATAGCTATTCAGCATGCAAGCAAGCAGGGATGTGCCAGAAGACTTCAGCCGGAGCCCCAGGACTGTACATTTAGAAAATTAGGAAACCGGGCCAACCGCAGAGATCATTACCCCAACTTGAAAATAATGAAATTCTCTCTTCAGAACCCAAGCCTCAGACATTAATATTGATGCAGACAAGGATGAATAAAATCAGTTATTGATGGCAAGACATATTCGGGTTCTTATCTCAATGTTTCACCGTTTTAGAGTTTGAACCCGGCTGCATAGTTATTTTTGGAAAATCTTTTTATTGGCTCTTCTGTTTGTTAACAGTTGTGTGCATACATTACATTTTTCTTGCCCACGCTAATTTACTTTAATGTACAGAGAAGTTTATTTTGTCCTTCATTTAACTAACTACTGTATGTACATTTCGTTGGCCTCTAGATTGGACTATAATCATTTACAATAGTTTGCAGACAAGGAGCAGACATAAAAGGGGAGCGGTTCCCGGAGAGGATTTCAGAGGTTTGAGCTTAACGGCTTAAGAGCACGGCCACCAATGGCAAGATGAAGATTGGTGATGCAGAACAGGCCAGAATTACGGGAGAATGCAGAGACTGAAGTGGATGGCCCAGAGAGGGGTGGAGGGGAAGGGAGCGAGAATGCCACAGAGGGACGTGGATGCATGTTTTTAAAACAGAGGCCAAGTGTTCAATGAAAGGCCAGGATCAATATTCTGGGTCACCCGGAATGTAAAGGACAAGACCACCACCTCAAAGCTTCCTTCAAACTGTACCTGTGGAGAAACCCGTCCTTTTGTGGCATCTTGTGAACTCAATGTTGAAGTACGCTACCAGCGCATGGATGTAGTCGTTGCGAGTGACTTGTAGGCAGAAGGGTGATGTGAATGACAGGTCTTCTACTTTCACGGTGTAGATGTCGACCTCCTGAAATGTACAGATAGCTCAACTTATTACACCATTCCCTTCACAGCACACAACTCTTTTCAGTTAAACTCCTTCAAGGCAATACAGTAGCAGTGGTTAGCACAGTTGCTTCACGGCGCCAGGGTCCAAAGTTCGATTCCCCACTGGGTCACTGTCTGTGTACGTTCTCCCAGTGTCTGTGCGGGGTTTCCTCCGGGTGCTCAGATTTCCTCCCACATTCCAAAGATGTGCAGGTTAGGTGGATTGGCCATGCTAAATTTCCCTTGGTGTCCCAAAAAAAAGGTTAGGTGGGGTTACTGGGATAGGGCGGAGGCATGGGCTTAAGTAGGGTGCTCTTTCCAAGGGCTGGTGCAGACCCGATGGGCCGAATGGTCTCCTCCAGCATTGTAAATTCTATGTATCTTCTAGGCTAGTGCCATTATTGACAATACTGGAAGATAGGGCGGCACGGTGACACAGTGGGCGGCACGGTGACGCAGTGGTCAGCACTGCTGCCTCACAGTGCCAAGGACCTGGGTCACTGTCCATGTGGAGTTTGCACATTCTCTGCGTGAGTCTCACCCCCACAACACAAAGATGTGCAGGGTAGGTGGATTGGCCACGCTAAAGTCCCCACTAATTGGAAAAAAAAGAATTGGGTACACAAAATTATTTTCAAAAAGACAATGCTGGACTGTATAGTAATAGCCTTTAATTGTACCAACCAACGGGTTTGCCCTTGCACCCTGGTCTAATGTAGGAGAGGGCCAGCTTGCACCCATTGTCTCCACCTCGTCACCCAAAAGAGGAAGTTCTGATTTAGATGCTAACCTTAATGAGGCAGGCATTGGTCACCAGCTGCTTGGGATCCACTACATCCACCAATGGTTCTTTGATTGCCACGTCCTTAATACAGGACATATCGAAACCGTAGACATTCTCCCACCCTGCAAGAGAAAAGAGGCTGGTCACCAAAGCCGACTCCGCGTTGGACCCCAAACATAAAACCCAAAGAAAGCCACACAGGTACGGAACCATTCTCCCTTTCTATTGCTGAATGAACTGGTTTCTGCCATGGGTTTAAGTGGGGAATGAGAGTTGACCCTGGGCGAAACAGGAACCCAGCTGCTGGCCAGGACTACCCAGCTGGAAGATCCGTGCGGATAAGCGGGGCTGGATAAGGACCACAAGTAACTCGCCGAACAGTCAACGGCGCTGCTGCTGCAACAGGTGCGAACAAGCCATGTTCAGTAGATCTCACGCAAAAAGATTCACACGTCACTATGCATAATTCAATCCTCGGCATCGTTCCACTTGTGCTGAATTTAGGTCATTATCACGTGGAAACACCTTCCCCGTTTTACTCCTCGACGGCATGTCACTGCCTAAACCTAAACATCGTGCCTCGTTATGCTCAATTATCCTCTCCAGAGAAATCCAGCAATCATTTTAATCATGAGACCGACCCACGTGGCGGCACGGTAGCGCAGTGGTTAGCACTGCTGCCTGACGGCGCCGAGGACCCGGGTTCGATCCCGGCTCACTGTCCGTGTGGAGTTTGTACATTCTCCCCGTGGCTGCGTGGGTCTCACCCCCACAACCCAAAGATGTGCAGGGCGGGTGGATTGGCGATGCTAAATTGCCCCTTAATTTGAAAAGAAAAATGGAATACTCTAAATTAATAATAAATAAAAAAAATCAACCCACAACCCTTGAATGAACCACATATATGTAGATAGTACCTTAAATGTCATAAAAGCTTGGCACAATGACAAGAGTTACCCAAGGAGACAGAATATTAGGTAACCAAACTGCTTAGCTAAAATGTTGAAAATAGACAAATCTTAAACTTACAGTGGATTTTGTAGTCCTTGTACTGGCGGTCTTCGATGGCTGTGACATACAGAGCAGCTCGGTCCGGGAAAATCAGGCCGTCTGGTTGCTGGAGGAGGTATGGAAAGATGAAGAATGAACAACATGCAATAAAACCCGAGCCTATAACCAAATTGTCAATGAGAAAACACTGCCCGCACCGTGCAAAGGGTGAATATCAAAGATTGAATTGAAACTATGGCCTTGTCCCGAGCAAGTGTGACTCAACAGCGCAAGGCGACACCCTGAACCCATTTAACACTTACCAGCCACTTGTCCCTTGCATAGATGACAGTATTCAGCATCGACTCATAAAAGAGACAGTAGCCCATCCATTCACTGATGATTATGTCCACCTTCTCCATGGGAAGCTCCACCTCCTCCACCTTGCCCTTGATGATAGTAATAACTGCGACAGGAAACACGAGCAGTCAGTACATTCACAAGCAGCGAATGCAGAGCTCCCCACAACTTTAGCCTCCCAATGCCGTGGAGAATTAGGTTGCAGGTAGGCATAGCATTAAAAATCTCAAGCATAATCAAACCAGTTGTTCTAAGACAGTAAAAAGGCAGAGAAACTCCACAGACATGGTGTCAACTCCAGTTAGTAGATATCAGACGACAAGCAGCTAGTCCTTACTGAGAAGATTGCTATAACACAGCTGCCCTGCAACTTAGTACACAAGCGCACTCATTATAATTTATAATTAGCCACAAAAATACCAATTTGCAACAATATTTGGGTTAGGATCAACCTCAGAGGAGTACAAATCAAAGATTAATCACGAGGATGGCGAATAAATAAAATACAAGCTCATGTAGACTTGCGCAAGTTTCAGTTCCACTATCAGTAAACATCAAATAGTTCGGTAAAATAAGCTCTATCTCATTGAAAACAGGGAGCAAGACAATGCACGTGCCGGTCACAAGGTTCTAGAATTGGCAATAGTCTCAGTGTACACCCAGGGATGTCTTCACAGACCACATACCCACAGAGCCTCAGCAGCCACAAGTGAAACCCATTTCTATGTTCCCATTAATTGGCAGATCTCACAAGGTGCTGAAAGCAACAGTTGTTCTACTGGAGGCTCTGCCAGAGGCCCTATCTATAAGCACCAAAAAAAAACAAGAGCTTAGTGGGCAGCGGTTTCACTTAGAACATAGAACAGTACAGCACAGAACAGGCCCTTCGGCCCTCGATGTTGTGCCGAGCAATGATCACCCTACTCAAACCCACGTATCCACCCTATACCCAGAACCCAACAACCCCCACCTTAACCTTACGTTTTAGGACACGACGGGCAATTTATCATGGCCAATCCACCTAACCCGCACATCGTTGGACTGTGGGAGGAAACCGGAGCACCCGGAGGAAACCCACGCACACACGGGGAGGACGTGCAGACTCCGCACAGAGTGACCCAGCCGGGAACCGAACCTGGGACCCTGGAGCTGTGAAGCATTTATGCTAACCACCGTGCTGCCCACTTGGCATGGTGTTCTAACACTCAGATAAAAATAAATCCCAGCACAGGCCACTGCCTACTTTGGACTTCCACACGCCTCAGACTAACTACCTGTGTAATTAAAAGGAAAATTTCCAGCATCCCACGCTTTTCAAATGACTTGCTTTTGTTCTTTGCTATGGTTCTGATCTTTCCCACACTGCATTCTGTAAGGCTCCCCCCTCCTGACTCCCTTATTTCCCCATCCTTTATTTTTTGCCGTTATGATTTTGATCCACCGATGATTAATGGACATGTATCTTCAAGTCAAGCAGCAGAGAGGACGAATGCAAGAAGTTGCAACATAATACATGGTGGTGGCAACTTTGAACTCAAAACTTTTCAGCACCCAAGAGATGGGGTCAGACTCCAAAGCCGTATTCTGCCCGGTTACCAGGTGGAGACGGACCTTCACTCACTCCATAAAGTGTGCGAGTTGCTGTATTTCTGGAACTGCAGAGACCTCAATGAGTCCACAGTGAAAACCATTGCAGGCTGCAAACAGAGACCTGGATCTGAAAGTTTCCTGTGAAGGAAGGTCTGCTGAAAGACAGCCATCTGAAACAAAGACTCTCTTTCCCGTTACCTATTCCTTCCACCCCTGTTTGTCTGCACATTGTGGGGGTCAAGTTAAAGTGCGGGATTAGGAAATAGATAATAGTTAACCAGTTGTATTTGCTGCATATTATATTATAGTTCTTAATTGTGCATAAATTTACAAACCCAGTGAGTGTAATTATTGGGCAGCCAAGGGCCAAAGATGTCTAAGAAGAATATGGGGAGATCAAATCGAGGGATACAAGATTCTAAAAGGCATGGATAAAGTGGATGTGGAGCGGATGCTTCCTTTTGTGCAGCATTCTAAATCGAGAACTATAATCTTAGAATAAGAGGTAGCAAATTTAAAACAGATTTGAGGAAAAACTATTTGTCCCAAAAGCTTGTGAATCTGTGGAATTCGCTGCCCCAGAGTGCGGTGGATGCAGGGATGAGTTACTGCATCGGGCAGGATGGTGGAGCTGAGGCCAGGATGGGATCAGCCATGATCAGATTGAAGGTGTTTAGGCTCGGAAGGCTAAATTGCCGACTCCTGCTCCTAGGTCATGTGTTCTAGGGAGGAGATGCTCTGGCTGATTTCGCAATCCAGCTCTTGGACTGTAGCATTGCAGGTAACAGACGAGAAACATATCAGCTATGATATAATGGCGGAGCACAGCTGAATTCTGCTCATATATCTTATAAACCCACGCAGACACTGGGGGAAAGTGCGATCTCCGGGTTCCTGCCGCCGTGAGGCAGCAGCACTAACCACGTTGCCACCATGCTACCGGGTAATTCTTCTACCCAGCCATACCAAGCTGCCTGTAAAATTGTGCCCCACAGCAAGTCAGCACTTCCAAGAGAAACAAAAACAAGACTTAAAAAGTTCGAACTGTCAACTGGCTATAAAGATGGTGTAACATCGAGCGCAAGTAAGTGGATCCTTACCGTGGTCTAGGTTGTTTGCTTTAATGATCTTTTCAGCATATTCTGAGATATTGGAGCACTCGATCTGTTTTGCAAAAACAAACATTTTTGAACAATCACAAATGCTTTCTTCACATATTTGAATTGGGGAAGGTTGAAAGTAGGCATTCTGCATTGGCAGTTTCCTTTGTATTTGAGGAAGATGCCAACGAATAGTGACTGGAGCTCCTATACCTCGGCGCTAACCACACATTCTCTTGCTGGCAAGTCCAGTGAGACTCTGACTTATAAGAATCTTTATTAGTGTCACAAGTAAGCTCACATACACTGCAATGCAGTTACTGTGAAAATCATCTAGTCGCCACACTCAGATGCCTGTTCGGGTACACCAAGGGTGAATTCAGAATGTCCAATACACCTAACAGCACGTCTTTCGGGAGGAAACCGGAAAACCCGGAAAGGACATGTAGACTCCGCAGACAGTGACCCAAGCCGGGAATCGAACACGGGTCCCTGGCGCTGTGAGACAACAGTTCTAACCACTGTGGTAGCTCTGACTTGGATTGATAAGTCAGGGTGCGCAGATACAGATTGATCACTCGGCCCATCTTCCAGTTATGTCCAAGCCTAGATACTCAAGACCACAGAGGCACTGCAGATCCTGCCTGCTCATTTTCCAATACCAATTAATAGACACACGTGGACCTTTCTTCCTGTATCTCAGGGGCTGCTGTGGGGGTCATCTAGTTGAGACCAGCCAATTATTGCACACCCATATATTTCTCAGCGCATTAGAATGGCACATGGCATACAATAATGATAACCCTTTCAATTAATACGGTTCAGATTCATAATGATGAAATTAGATTACTACAGCATCTTGTGTTTCTATACATCAGATTTACTGTGGGCAGTGAAATTGTTTGGTTATGAAGGTGAACAACGCAAGCCACGATGAGATAAAAGATGAATGATTCCCAGCGTAGCAAACATGACCAGCTCAGGCATCACGGACCAGGAATACCATCAATTGAGACTTGCTAACGATCGATGTGGTGCGATGCTTACCCCAATAACTTTCTTGGCACCAGCCTTGGCGGCAAACATACAAAGGATGCCTGTTCCGCTGCCCACATCCAGGACAATCTTGTCCTTGAACAGGTGTCTGTTGTGGTACATGGAGTTCCTGTAGGTCAAAGTGCGAACCTCATCCTTCAACATTTCCTACGGTTGGAAGGGAAAATGATGTTAAGAAGTTGCGAAAAGATTCTTGGCATCGCTGTTCAGTTTTATTAATGAGGGAGCAACTAAGATTCAAAGATGATCTACAGGCCACAGAGGCATGCAGATTCACTAGTGCCAGTCTCGAATGCTGGGACTGGGCTGAGCCCAGATTCTCCCTCCTGTGCCATGCCATAGGATCAAAGTCCCAGCGTTAGGCATTGAAACAAGCTGCCATGCTGCGCAATGAGTGAAATCAAGCATCAGGTTTCCAAATAACATTGGGGGGGGGGAAAGAGAGAGAACAACAAGTCTAGAACTTCCCTTAACCAGGTCCCACCTTTGCAATTCTTGCTACTCACCTCGTGAATGCCAAAGTGCGCATAAGAGTCAAAGTAATAGTCCTTGGAAGTCATGTCCTCTGCACCAGCTTTGACTGGTGCACTGCCATCCGGGCCACCAGGGAGTGTAGTAACCTGAAGGTGCAATGTAATAGGTTAGGTCAGGTTGAAGACGGATTTACCGTAACCGCGGGCCGTTTCTCTCCCCCCCCCCCCTCCTTGGAGGCAAGCAGTGGACATTATTACCCTGCAGCTTGCTTTGTTGCCCTCAAGGAGAATACTTCTAATTCCATCAAACTAAAATAAAAATCTGAGTGACATGGTCTCGATATCAGCCACTTGCACTCGAGAGGAACATTGATTGATTTTGACCATAGCAGATGGTCAAAATCAAAGGTTGCAGTCTGACTATTAAAACAATAAACCAGCGGAGCAAACAATTATTGTCGCAACTCCAGGTTTTAACCATAACTGCTGCATTTCTACCTAGCACCTTCTCAGGAGCACAATGAAAATGAAAGAAGGACATATTAGATGGACTCAGATCTTGCAGGGCGAGTAGGTGTTGGGAGAGACTGGTTTATAGGGGAACTTCCACAATATCAAGGTGGCTGAAGTTACAGCTGTTGATCTTCTAGATAAGGGACAGGGTTGCACTGTAAGAGCGGTTTGTAATCTTGGAAGAGGCTACAGATTACAGCGAGCAATGAAGCCACTGAAGGCATCAAAGAACAAGAATGAGACCGGCAGCCGATGCAGGCAGGATGATGGGTGCTGGATAGGATATGCAAAGAGGTTGTTCTGATGAGCTGATGTTTATAAAAAGGTAGGCAGATGTAAAAACATCTATCCTCAATTCTCTCATATACTTCCCCTTTTAACCCAGACAATAGTATAAGAAACAAACATTCTAGTGGACCATAAGACCTAAACTAAAGTTAGGATTCATGAGGGTCAGAGACAATCCCTAAAACTAAAGGTAACGTATGCATTATCTTGACAAATGGGACTAAAATAAAACTTCCCGTACAAACCACAACACATACCTACCTTATATTGAAATCAGAGAGATTAATGCAAATTTGGGATTCAGTATCAAGTCCCTTCATAAACCTTACAAAGAAATTCTCAACAACCAGCTTCACGTTAATCACGAGAACCTCAAGGTTACTTTTAACCACATCTTTTGACACAATTGTGTTACTGGGTGGTGAGCCACGTATCATTTCTGGTAGACTATCTAAGGACAACTTTTTTTTTTAATTCCACAATGACGGAAGATTTAAAGAGTCTGGATTCTACAAACTGCAGATAACATTACAGACTTCGGGAGATAAAAATGATCACATCACCCAGAGGTCAGAAGATTTCTAAAAGACAACCTGGGCTACTATTTCTTCAAACACAATAGAAAAAGTACTGTCTTTCAAACAAAAAGTTGCAGTGACTGTCAGACCCTCGTGTGGGGGAAAAAGGGATTTCAGACCCCCACCTATCTTGTTCCTGAACAATTAAGAATTTGGGCAGATTAAAAAGTGAATTGACTGGATGGAATTTGTGAACATTTAGCAATAATACAGATGCGTTATTTCTATTTGAGGGGGGGTTGTTTCTGAATGTCTGGTGGGACTGTGGTTTAATTCTTTAATAATTGTCAGAGGTTAAGGATGAAGGGGTGGGTGCAGCATTTGTTTGGGGACGGGGGAGGTTCGACAATGGGGAGGGGGAAGACGCAGCATTTTCAGTGGGTTCAGTGCTGGGTGGGAGGAGATATTCAGCAATGGGGCGGGGGGGAGTAAGAGATTGTGCGATGGGGCGGGGAAGGGAATAGATTCAGCAATGGGGGGGGGGGGGAGAGAGAGAAGATGATTCAGTAACGGGGGGGGAGAAGGGATTCAATAACGGGGGGGAGAAGGGATTCAATAACTGGGGGGGGAGAAGGGATTCAATAACGGGGGGGGAGAAGGGATTCAATAACGGGGGGGGGAGAAGGGATTCAATAACGGGGGGGGAGAAGGGATTCAATAACGGGGGGGGAGAAGGGATTCAATAACGGGGGGGAGAAGGGATTCAATAACGGGGGGGAGAAGGGATTCAATAACGGGGGGGAGAAGGGATTCAATAACGGGGGGGGAGAAGGGATTCAATAACGGGGGGGAGAAGGGATTCAATAACGGGGGGGAGAAGGGATTCAATAACGGGGGGGAGAAGGGATTCAATAACGGGGGGGGAGAAGGGATTCAATAACGGGGGGGGATTCAGTAACGGGGAGAAGGGATTCAATAACGGGGGGGAGAAGGGATTCAATAACGGGGGGGAGAAGGGATTCAATAACGGGGGGGAGAAGGGATTCAATAACGGGGGGGAGAAGGGATTCAATAACGGGGGGGAGAAGGGATTCAATAACGGGGGGAGAAGGGATTCAATAACGGGGGGAGAAGGGATTCAATAACGGGGGGAGAAGGGATTCAATAACGGGGGGAGAAGGGATTCAATAACGGGGGGAGAAGGGATTCAATAACGGGGGGAGAAGGGATTCAATAACGGGGGAGAAGGGATTCAATAACGGGGGGAGAAGGGATTCAATAACGGGGGGAGAAGGGATTCAATAACGGGGGGAGAAGGGATTCAATAACGGGGGGAGAAGGGATTCAATAACGGGGGGAGAAGGGATTCAATAACGGGGGGAGAAGGGATTCAATAACGGGGGGAGAAGGGATTCAATAACGGGGGGAGAAGGGATTCAATAACGGGGGGAGAAGGGATTCAATAACGGGGGGAGAAGGGATTCAATAACGGGGGGAGAAGGGATTCAATAACGGGGGGAGAAGGGATTCAATAACGGGGGGAGAAGGGATTCAATAACGGGGGGAGAAGGGATTCAATAACGGGGGGAGAAGGGATTCAATAACGGGGGGAGAAGGGATTCAATAACGGGGGGAGAAGGGATTCAATAACGGGGGGAGAAGGGATTCAATAACGGGGGGAGAAGGGATTCAATAACGGGGGGAGAAGGGATTCAATAACGGGGGGAGAAGGGATTCAATAACGGGGGGAGAAGGGATTCAATAACGGGGGGAGAAGGGATTCAATAACGGGGGGAGAAGGGATTCAATAACGGGGGGAGAAGGGATTCAATAACGGGGGGAGAAGGGATTCAATAACGGGGGGAGAAGGGATTCAATAACGGGGGGAGAAGGGATTCAATAACGGGGGGAGAAGGGATTCAATAACGGGGGGAGAAGGGATTCAATAACGGGGGGAGAAGGGATTCAATAACGGGGGGAGAAGGGATTCAATAACGGGGGGAGAAGGGATTCAATAACGGGGGGAGAAGGGATTCAATAACGGGGGGAGAAGGGATTCAATAACGGGGGGAGAAGGGATTCAATAACGGGGGGAGAAGGGATTCAATAACGGGGGGAGAAGGGATTCAATAACGGGGGGAGAAGGGATTCAATAACGGGGGGAGAAGGGATTCAATAACGGGGGGAGAAGGGATTCAATAACGGGGGGAGAAGGGATTCAATAACGGGGGGAGAAGGGATTCAATAACGGGGGGAGAAGGGATTCAATAACGGGGGGAGAAGGGATTCAATAACGGGGGGAGAAGGGATTCAATAACGGGGGGAGAAGGGATTCAATAACGGGGGGAGAAGGGATTCAATAACGGGGGGAGAAGGGATTCAATAACGGGGGGAGAAGGGATTCAATAACGGGGGGAGAAGGGATTCAATAACGGGGGGAGAAGGGATTCAATAACGGGGGGAGAAGGGATTCAATAACGGGGGGAGAAGGGATTCAATAACGGGGGGAGAAGGGATTCAATAACGGGGGGAGAAGGGATTCAATAACGGGGGGAGAAGGGATTCAATAACGGGGGGAGAAGGGATTCAATAACGGGGGGAGAAGGGATTCAATAACGGGGGGAGAAGGGATTCAATAACGGGGGGAGAAGGGATTCAATAACGGGGGGAGAAGGGATTCAATAACGGGGGGAGAAGGGATTCAATAACGGGGGGAGAAGGGATTCAATAACGGGGGGAGAAGGGATTCAATAACGGGGGGAGAAGGGATTCAATAACGGGGGGAGAAGGGATTCAATAACGGGGGGAGAAGGGATTCAATAACGGGGGGAGAAGGGATTCAATAACGGGGGGAGAAGGGATTCAATAACGGGGGGAGAAGGGATTCAATAACGGGGGGAGAAGGGATTCAATAACGGGGGGAGAAGGGATTCAATAACGGGGGGAGAAGGGATTCAATAACGGGGGGAGAAGGGATTCAATAACGGGGGGAGAAGGGATTCAATAACGGGGGGAGAAGGGATTCAATAACGGGGGGAGAAGGGATTCAATAACGGGGGGAGAAGGGATTCAATAACGGGGGGAGAAGGGATTCAATAACGGGGGGAGAAGGGATTCAATAACGGGGGGAGAAGGGATTCAATAACGGGGGGAGAAGGGATTCAATAACGGGGGGAGAAGGGATTCAATAACGGGGGAGAAGGGATTCAATAACGGGGGGAGAAGGGATTCAATAACGGGGGGAGAAGGGATTCAATAACGGGGGGAGAAGGGATTCAATAACGGGGGGAGAAGGGATTCAATAACGGGGGGAGAAGGGATTCAATAACGGGGGGAGAAGGGATTCAATAACGGGGGGAGAAGGGATTCAATAACGGGGGGAGAAGGGATTCAATAACGGGGGGAGAAGGGATTCAATAACGGGGGGAGAAGGGATTCAATAACGGGGGGAGAAGGGATTCAATAACGGGGGAGAAGGGATTCAATAACGGGGGGAGAAGGGATTCAATAACGGGGGGAGAAGGGATTCAATAACGGGGGAGAAGGGATTCAATAACGGGGAAGGGATTCAATAACGGGGAAGGGATTCAATAACGGGGAAGGATTCAATAACGGGGAAGGGATTCAATAACGGGGAAGGGATTCAATAACGGGGAAGGGATTCAATAACGGGGAAGGGATTCAATAACGGGGAAGGGATTCAATAACGGGGAAGGGATTCAATAACGGGGAAGGGATTCAATAACGGGGAAGGGATTCAATAACGGGGAAGGGATTCAATAACGGGGAAGGGATTCAATAACGGGGAAGGGATTCAATAACGGGGAAGGGATTCAATAACGGGGAAGGGATTCAATAAGGGGAAGGGATTCAATAACGGGGAAGGGATTCAATAACGGGGAAGGGATTCAATAACGGGGAAGGGATTCAGTAACGGGGAAGGGATTCAATAACGGGGAAGGATTCAATAACGGGGAAGGGATTCAATAACGGGGAAGGGATTCAATAACGGGGAAGGGATTCAATAACGGGGAAGGGATTCAGTAACGGGGAAGGGATTCAGTAACGGGGGAAGGGATTCAGTAACGGGGAAGGGATTCAGTAACGGGGGAAGGGATTCAGAACGGGGGAAGGGATCAGTAAGGGGGAAGGGATTCAGTAACGGGGGAAGGGATTCAGTAACGGGGGAAGGGATTCAGTAACGGGGGAAGGGATTCAGTAACGGGGGAAGGATTCAGTACGGGGGAAGGGATTCAGTAACGGGGGAAGGATTCAGTAACGGGGGAAGGGATTCAGTAACGGGGGAAGGGATTCAGTAACGGGGGGAAGGTTCAGTACGGGGAAGGGATTCAGTAAGGGGAGAAGGGATTCAGTAACGGGGGAAGGGATTCAGTAACGGGGGAAGGGATTCAGTAACGGGGGAAGGGATTCAGTAACGGGGGAAGGGATTCAGTAACGGGGGAAGGGATTCAGTAACGGGGAAGGGATTCAGTAACGGGGGAAGGGATTCAGTAACGGGGGAAGGGATTCAGTAACGGGGGAAGGGATTCAGTAACGGGGGAAGGGATCAGTAACGGGGGAAGGGATTCAGTAACGGGGGAAGGGATCAGTAACGGGGGAAGGGATTCAGTAACGGGGGAAGGGATTCAGTAACGGGGGAAGGGATTCAGTAACGGGGGAAGGGATTCAGTAACGGGGGAAGGGATTCAGTAACGGGGGAAGGGATTCAGTAACGGGGGAAGGGATTCAGTAACGGGGGAAGGGATTCAGTAACGGGGGAAGGGATTCAGTAACGGGGAAGGGATTCAGTAACGGGGGAAGGGATTCAGTAACGGGGGAAGGGATTCAGTAACGGGGGAAGGGATTCAGTAACGGGGGAAGGGATTCAGTAACGGGGGAAGGGATTCAGTAACGGGGGAAGGGATTCAGTAACGGGGGAAGGGATTCAGTAACGGGGGAAGGGATTCAGTAACGGGGGAAGGGATTCAGTAACGGGGGAAGGGATTCAGTAACGGGGGAAGGGATTCAGTAACGGGGGAAGGGATTCAGTAACGGGGGAAGGGATTCAGTAACGGGGGAAGGGATTCAGTAACGGGGGAAGGGATTCAGTAACGGGGGAAGGGATTCAGTAACGGGGGAAGGGATTCAGTAACGGGGGAAGGGATTCAGTAACGGGGGAAGGGATTCAGTAACGGGGGAAGGGATTCAGTAACGGGGGAAGGGATTCAGTAACGGGGGAAGGGATTCAGTAACGGGGGAAGGGATTCAGTAACGGGGGGAAGGGATTCAGTAACGGGGGAAGGGATTCAGTAACGGGGGGAAGGGATTCAGTAACGGGGGAAGGATTCAGTAACGGGGGGGAAGGGATTCAGTAACGGGGGGGAAGGGATTCAGTAACGGGGGGAAGGGATTCAGTAACGGGGGGGAAGGGATTCAGTAACGGGGGGGAAGGGATTCAGTAACGGGGGGGAGGGATTCAGTAACGGGGGGAAGGGATTCAGTAACGGGGGGGAAGGGATCAGTAACGGGGGGAAGGATTCAGTTAACGGGGGGAAGGGATTCAGTAACGGGGGAAGGGATTCAGTAACGGGGGGGAAGGGATTTCAGTAACGGGGGGAGGAAGGATTCCGTTAACGGGGGGGGAGGGATTCAGTACGGGAGAGAAGGGATTCAGTTAACGGGGGTGGGGGGGGAAGGGATTCAGAGTAACGGTGGGGGGGAGAAGGGATTCAGTAACGGGGGGGGGAGAAGGGATTCAGAACGGGGGGGGGGGGGGGGAGCAGGGATTCAGCAACGGGGGGGGGGGGGG